>NC_073746.1:95745169-95830346 GCF_029784135.1 Toxorhynchites rutilus septentrionalis | reverse complement strand
TGGCTGAGTGGCAAAAGAAATTAATCTGAAATCGATATGTACTCGAAGGTAGAGCGCTAACGATTACGATTCCTACGACACAATCAACAGAAGCGACGTGTCGTGACGAAGAATCCGTTCACTGTGCGAGACGCTATCGCGAGCAACGTCTACACAGCCTTTGCTATTGTCAGGCCAAAACGCATCACATTGTCATGAAATTCCAGATCGTACTTGTGGATCGTACTCGCCCGTACACTGAATTATTTTTTTACGCTATTGATGCGGGCGCGCAGAAAAAATCGCGTAAAAATCACGTTATCTTGAGCAAATTACGTAAAAAAAGCGTAATTTCGATCAGAATCGCGTAAAAATCGAGAAAAAATCGCTTGAAAAAAGAAACCAGTGCGCTCTGAAATCCGATGTAGTCAGTCTGGATAAAGTTTTGGCGGAAATGCAAAGAAATTCAAAGGAAAATAGTGGTGTTAGGGTCTGGGTTATGTCTTTTACGCATTATTTTTTTTCCATTTTCAAACACACTTTCGTTCAAATCGTTTCGTTCATTTTTGATTTATTAGTTTCATAGATCGTCCAAATATTCAAACACTTACAATACATTAGTTATGTTTTTATTCAATTACTAAAACATTCACTAAAATTATTGTGAAGAACAGCGTCCAGTATACAAATATTTTATGTTTTTTTTTTTGAATACAAAAGAAGGATTTAATACTAAAAACATTATATAAAACATTTTAATTTTCTGATTAAGATAGAAAATTAAGAATTAAGAATCAAGATTAAGATAAAAAAAAGACGATGCCGATGCCGTACAACCACACGGGTTTACGGTTTGAAAGAAAATAAGATATTTTTTTGGGGTCCGCGTGTTTTATACTCTAGCGGTACACACTCACAGGATAGAGTGAATCAGGAATCCGCGGAAACACAGCCGCCGACATACTGGCCGGCAAGGGCAGCAAAATAGAACCCCCAGACATGCCCTGTCCTCCATCTGACATTGTCCGCTGGGTAAAACAGCAAGTCCGTGAAAGTTGGGACATAGGTTGGATAAACAGCCGTCCCACTCATCTTCATAAAATCAAAAATTTCACTCTCCCTTGGGAGGACCGTCTCAATAGTAGGGAAAGGCAAGTCCTTACCCGTCTTCGAATAAAAAATTATTTTAAAGACAGCCCTAAATCGAACAATTCCTTTCTCGAGTTTTGCTCTTATCAACACATGAACCGATCCATTTTTATTTATATAGATAGAAGACGATATAGGAGTGCATTTTATCACATTGAAATTCATTTCCACTTTCGAACGAAGATCAATTTCGTTAGCGCAAACATCAAATGGACTAACAACGCTTGTCAATATGTAATTATAGTACATATGCGAATTGAATTTTTCGAATTTTCCCATTTCCCTTCAGAGTTTTTCGAAAATGTTCAATTGTCATGTTTGGATGGAATGTGTATTATTTTTATGGAACCCCCTCTCCATTCTAGAGAACCATCATAGAAACATTTCTCGTACTCGGGTTTTTGACCTCGCATCCCAAATTTGGCTCCATTTGTTTGATTAGTTTTCGAGTTATGCAGAACTTTGTGTTTCATTTGTAAGGCAGCCTCCCCTTAGAGAGAAGGAAAGAGTATCGAACCACCATAGACACGTTTATCGCCTCCAAAAACCTTTAAATGCAAAATTTGGTTCCATTTGCTTGATTAGTTTTCGAGTTATGCAGAAATTTGTGTTCCATTTGTATGTGAGCCCCCTTTAGAGGGGGGAGGAGTGTCAAATTACCATAGAAAAGTTTATCGATCCCAAAAACCTATATATGCTGAGTTTGATTCCATTTGTTTGATTAGTTCTTAAGTTGTTCAGCACCCCCACTCCCCTTTTTAGAGAGCGGAAAGGAGTGTCAAACCACCATAAAACATTTATTGCTTTCTAAAATTTTCATATGCCAAGATTGGTTCCATTTGCTTGATTAGTTCTCGAGTTATGCAGAAATTTGTATTTCATTTCAATGGCAGCCCCCCTTAGAAATGTGGGAGGAGTGTTGAACTACCTTAGAAATGTTTCTTGTCCCCTATAACCTGCACATGACAAATTTGGTTCCGTTTGCTTGATTAATTCTTGAATTATGCAGAAATGTATGCTTCATTTGTATGGTAGTATCCCCCCACAGAGAGAGGGGAGGAGTGTCTATTCACCATAGAAAGGTTTCGTGTCTCCTAAAACCTCCACATGCCAAATTTGATTTCATTTACTTGATTAATTCTCGAGTTATGCAGAAATTTGTGTTTCATTTGTATGGCAGCTTCCCCTAAGAGAGGCGGGAGGGGTCTCGAACTATTATAAGAACCTTCCCCGGTCACAAAAACTCCTACATGCCATTTTTCATGTCGATCGGTTCAGTAGTTTCCGAATCCATAAGAATCAGACAGACAGAAATCATTTTTATAGATATAGAAAATAATGTGTTTTAACTGTACCTTTTATTTATATGAATAAAAATGAATCGCCAAATGTGACGCTAAAAAATCCAAATGTGACGGCAAAATCCACTGACCGATTTCCTGACCTATCCTGATTAGTGTCGAATTTTTTCTCGGAAAATAATCAATATACGAGGTTCGAGCAAAATCAGGGTAATTTTTCCGGTAGATGCTTTTCCTATAGAATTGATGTTTCACAGGGTGTTGTTTATGTTGTACAGATGAATAGAACTTTTTATTTGAATAAAAAACAGGTAGAAGGAATTAATTGTCATGAATATGGATTTATTCGAAAGATAATTTATTGTCATTTTCATTTGGCTGGCTCAGAGTAAATCGAAGAGGGAAGTTTTTTTTCTGTGTCATAGTGACTTTCAACACTTTTGGCAGGTTTGCCAGTTTACTTCCATTTTTGGAAGAATGTTTGAGAGTTAGAATTGAACTCGTGAACTTTAGCGTGAGAGGTATGGATGTTACCACTACGCTAGATCATCTGGCAAGAAAATGTCAATGTACATGGCCCTGCAGTAGTCACCATTGACTATTACGTTCTAACCAGCATTATTTAAAAAAAACGAACCAATGATTCCATCGGTCCATAAAGCACACCAAAGGGTGACTTTTCAGGATGCAAGGGTGTTTCGACGATGACACGAGGATTTTTCTTCACTTCATATACGCGGCAGTTTTGCTTATTGATATATCATGTTGCTGATCTTCTTTTTTGTGAAATTCGGTGATGAGTTTCTCACATTTTTTTAAAATTAAAATGGCAAATTAAACTGAACACAGACCAAATGAAAATGTTGCCATTCAAGGCAATCTACTGTGTAGAAAACACTAAACTGTTCTGTTGTTGGCCCTTGAGCTTCAGGACAAAAGAACTATGCTAAACACACACTGTAAATTGAATTACAAGAAAAAATGTGAATTGCGCAATTTTTTCCAACTCATCCCGATTATTCATAATTGTTGTAAGGTCGTTGTAGAACTCTATAGTTGTTGGTAATAATCTGAAAATTTGAAGAAAATTGCGCAACTTACATTTTCCTAGTAATTATATGTACAGTTCAGTACATTTTTTATTTATTTTTTTTTCCAAAATTTAGGTCGATCCAATTTCCGAGAATTAATGAGTGAAACTCGAAAACGAAAAAGTTGATGGGTCTGAGCCTAGGGGCACGGATGAAATCTTGACATAGGACTGTGATTGTGTGTAGTAATTGCATTTAAATTGAGTTTTTCGTTGTTCAAAATCTGTATTTTTTCTCCTTTGATACATCAAATGGATGCCCTGGCAAAACCGTTTCCTGTATGTACTCGTATCCATTTACCGGGTTAGATGACATAACGTGGTAGAATTCGGTGCCGCATTCTGTTCAAAAATGTACACAAAAAAGCCATTACTACCCTTTTCATCTGTTTATTCAATCATGCAGAAGAAGACAAAGAGTCTTTTTTTTCTTTTAAATCATTTATTTTCAATTGGCTCGAAACGTTAAGCATCAATGAGCCGTGTTTGTGAATAGGGAAAAGTCCTTGTGAGTAGAACTATGCAAATGTTCTTTCTCAAAAAGGCATAAAAACCCTATAGTTTTTTCAAGAAATGATACAATATAAATAATTATATAACAATACATAATAAAATAATATTTGAGGCTTCTTCTTGAGGATTTTTTGATAGAGATAACCACCTCCTTGAAGATTGCGTGCGAATGCGTGAATATGAATGTGTTTAAGTTCTGAGGGAAATAGTTGGAGAAAAATGGAAACATTAAAACCATAGATTATTGGTAAATAATAGAATTATTAATAACAAAAAACAAAAAAAGTTGGAGATGTAAACGATAATTAAAAATAATAGAAAAAATACACACATACTCATACTTGAAAGTGTATGGACTTGAGGAAATAATATATCCACGAAATAGCATCGAGATTGCGTGTAGCCAGAACGTCGCGGATCGAAACATAGGGTGTCATTCCCTTTTCGCGGAAATTTTCTATTAAAGATAACCTGTTATTTTGAAAATCAGAGCAATACCACACAATGTGATCAATATCGTGATAACCTATACCGCAAACACATAAGTTACTATCACTAATATTAATTCGGAAAAGATGTGCATTCGAGGAATAATGATTAGACATTAGTCTGCACACTACCCGTATGAAATCACGAGAATAATTATATCCTTTGAACCATGATTTGAGGGAAACTTTAGGAATGATAGAATACAGCCACCGACCTTTATCACTTCCATTCCAACTTGTCTACCAAGATTCAAGTGCACGTTCACGAGGAATATTGAGATATTCATCAAAAGTAATGGGCCTATTAAATAAAACTCCTTCCATTGCGCCCTTTTTAGCTAGAAAATCTGCTTTTTCTTTCCTGGTATCGAACAATGAGAGGGAATCCATACAAAAGTGATATTAAATGATCTACTCATCAAAACACTTAAAAGCTGTTGGATTCCAGACAAGAAATACGAAGAATATCTAGACCTTACCGAACGAAGTGCCTCTAAAGAGCTGAGACTATCAGAAAAGATGTAAAAATGTTCGGGTGACAAGGACTGAATATGTTGTAAAGCAATGTATATCGCAGCCAATTCCGCAACAAACACCGAACAAGGTAAACTAAGCTTACGGAATGTGGAGAAGTCAATATTAAATACCCCAAAGCCTGTGGAACCATGAAGACTGGATCCATCAGTAAAAAAAGTTTTGGTTGAGTCAATATGTTAATATCTTGACAAGAATATTGCAGGCATAACTATTTGGCGGAGATCACCTGAAATACCACTAACATAAACTTTCATTGTCAAGTCAAAATTAATAGAAGGATTGAACAAAATTGAAGGAATGGATTGGAAACCAGATGAAGCCGATGGGCTTTCCAGGGTCAGAAATTCATGATATAGTAACATTCGCTTAGATTGAGTACCTAAGGTAAGCATTTTTTCAAAGTTTGCTATCACTATCGGATTGAGTGTTTCACAACGTATCAAAAAACAGAATGATAACTCGAAAAAGCGCACAGAAAGAGGAAGGATGCCAGCTAAAATTTCTAGGCTCATTGTATGCGTTGACTGCATACATCCTAGAGCAATACGCAAACAGCGATATTGAATTCTCTCCAGTTGCAGAATATGAGTACGGGCAGCGGATCTGAAGCAAAAACTTCCATACTCCATAACAGATAGAACGGTTGTTTTATACAACCTAATTAAGTCGTCAGGATGGGCCCCCCACCAAGTCCCTGTTATGGATCGAAGAAAATTTATTCGTTTCTGACATTTTTGTTTCAAGTAGCCTATGTGTTTACCCCATGTGCCTCTGGAGTCAAACACAACTCCTAAATACTTGAATGACAAAGAGAGCCTAATTGTTCTACCCAAAAGTTTAAGTTGCAGTTGAGCAGGATGGTGTTTTCTTGAAAACACAACCATCTCTGAATTTTCAGTAGAAAACTCAAAACCCAATTTACAAGCCCAATCAACCAAATTATCAAGAGAAATCTTCAAGGGATTATACAGATAAATACTGTCTTTGCCCATTACCGACACTACGCAATCATCTGCATATTGTCTCAAAGTACAATTACCTGATAAACAAACATCAATGTCATTACCATAAAAGTTGTAAAGGATTGGACTAAGACATGAGCCTTGAGGGAGGCCCATGTAGCTAATTCGTAAAACTGACAAAGAACCATGGGAAAAACTCATATGTTTTTCACGCATAAGGTTAAACAGAAAACTATTTAATTTTGGAGAAAACCCATTTAGATGAAGTTTTTCAAAAAGAACCTCAATGGAAACTGAATCAAAGGCACCCTTGATGTCTAGGAACACTGATGCCATTTGTTGCTTTTTACTCAAGGCGATGTCAACCTCTGATGAAAGCAGAGCAAGACAATCATTAGTTCCTTTGCCTCTACGAAACCCGAACTGCGAAGGTGAGAGAAGGTTGTGGGATTTTATCCAGCTGTCTAAGCGACTTAGAATCATTTTCTCTAATAATTTACGAATGCAAGAAAGCATTGCTATTGGTCTATAAGAATTATAATCAGACGCAGGTTTACCAGGTTTCAGAATAGCTATAACTTTAATCTGTCGCCACTCATGTGGAACAACGTTCTGCTCAAGAAAAACATTGAACAATTTTAACAAACGTTTCTTCGCATTATCAGGAAGGTTTTTCAATGAGTTGAATTTGATCCTATCTGACCCCGGAGCCGAATTGTTACATGACAGAAGTGCAAGCGAAAATTCAGCCATACTGAATGGAGGCGCAATATCATCAGATATATCCAGGAAGGGAGGTGGAGCGGGGGATGAATCTGGGCATATCTTCTTGGCAAAGTCATAGATCCACCTTTCAGAATATTCAATCTGTTCATTTGAATGAGAAGAATTTCTCATTTGTCTGGCAACTCTCCAAAGAGTGCTCAAAGAAGACTCTCGGGAAAGCCCATTCACAAAATTACGCCAATAACCTCTTTTTTTGGCTTTTATGAAGCTTTTGAATTTACGCTCCAGATAAATGTAATTGTCGTAACGTTCGCAGGAACCCGATTTACGCCAATCCTTGAACGCATTCGATTTTTCTTTATAAAGATCTGTGCAATCTTGATCCCACCACAGATTAGGAGGACGACTGCGAAACGAATTCCCAGGAAAACGTTTCGTCTGAGCATCAATAGCACTATCATGAATTAATCCAGCTAGAAAATTATACTCTTCTAACGGGGGTAACTCATGAACTAATGCCACTGATTCTGAAATAATTGGCGAATATCTCTTCCAATCAATGTTTCTAGATAAATCATGCTGAACATTCATAGTTCCTGACGATTCAGAATAATTCGAAATAGAAACGGTGATTGGCAAATGATCACTTCCATGTGGATCTTGGATAACCTTCCAATAACAATCTAATGATAAAGAGGAAGAACAAAGGGATAGATCTAAGCGACTTGCGCGGCCTGGTGATGGAGCAATTCTTGTTATATCACCTTATATCACCAAAATTGTCATGTTGAATTCATCGCATAGATCATAAATAGAATTAGCTCTGCGATCGTCAAAAGACTCAAAATATCAATGATCCATCCAACAATCGAAGAAAAAGAAATACCTCCTGTAAATGATTGGGGTTCAGGAGCCGATTGAAAAGCGAATCTGGAATGACTTGACAATTCAGGGAAATGAACGTCATAGTTAGAGGATCCCCAACCAGGAGGGTTATTGTTGGAAGGAGCAGAAAAATGAGAAGAAGCTTCTGGTTGATTAGAGGATAACCCTCTTTTTTTAGCAGGCTTGGAGATAGATTATGTTCTTCGTTACAACTAAATTTAATGACAGCTCTTTTACGTTTGGTATGATGCCTAGGACAAAATATGTGAATGGAATAATTATCAAACGATTATTTTTTTTTACATTTCCCTCTGAAGTTTGCATCTCTCAAGTATACGTACTTCTCTAACCGCAAATTTGTTTGATTTGATGAAATTCAGGTACACAATGCCAAAAATTCAGTGAGTAGAAGATATGGAGGCATATCCTTCAAAGCAATCTTGAATAACCGAGCCAAAGCGTTGGGTTCGTACCCGTTTTTGTAATCCGTGTTAGGAAAACACTTTTCGGAGTGCAAAAAAAACATGTGTGTGCAGAAGTACCCCCGGCTTGCATGAATCAACAACTTAAACTTATATCGTGTTCAGGAAACATGTTCTAGCCTGCACAAAGGCAAGCAAGTACAAAAGTACTTGCAGTTTGCGTTTATTTGCAAAACCGATTTCCCCAGACACCTTGGTTTTGAAGTCTGTGTTGGAGAAACATATTTCAGTCGAAACAAAAATACCCCCGACTTATATGTATTTGCAATGTCAATTTTCCCACGCTCCTTGGAATTGAAGTCTCTGTTAGGGAAACACATTTCAGTGAGAACAAAAATACCCCCGACTTGCATGAATTTGCAAAGCCAATTTCCCCACGCTCCATGGATTAGAAGTATGTGTTAGTGAAACACATTTCAGTCGGAACAAAAATACCCCCAACTTTCATGTATTTGCAATGCCGATTCCTCCAACACTGCTTGGTTTTGAAGTTTGTGTTAGGGAACACATTTCGGTGAGAACAAAAATTCCCACACTTTCATGTATTTGCAATGCCGATTTCCCCAAGGCTGCTTGGTTATGATGGCTGTGATGGGGAAACTGTAAATCGGGCCGATCGAAACAAAGTAGTTAGGGCGTTTAGATAACACTTAACATTATACAGTTATTCAATTGTTTATCTAATGATGAATAACATTTTATTGATTGCGATAGATGCGTAGAAATATTCCCTATCAATTGATACAAACATCTTTCCGATTCAGTAAGAAATGTTCGAGTTATAAGCATTTGGAATCTTTCATTTTTTCCTGCATGTTCTGCGTTTAGGTTTTCATTTTACCCCCCATATACTCCGGTTAGACGTAGTCCCACGTCAAAATTCTGGATAAATTTCCTGTCTAATGATATATAACACAATATATGTCGCAATAACCATTTTGAGTAATATGCATTTGAAAACTCTTAATAAATCGTTACAATTTTCGTAGAGTGACCCCCCTATATAGAAATCATAGACATAGTCCTATGTAAAAACAACTCGAAAAAGGATCAAAAACTCGAAGATGATCAGAATAAATAGGTAACAAAAATTTACATCGAATTGTGACTCTCATCTACAGTCACAATTCGATGTAAATTTTTGTTGTGGATAATTTTCGACAGCCTACTACGCGGAGCCCAATCAGTGGTTACGATAACCATCAATCAATTCAAGAGCCGTGTATTACGAGAAAAACCTTACTTCGTTTCATGACAACGCTTGATCTTATGTCTCTAAAGTCTGAGAAATATTCTGTCGCACGCACCCTGTTCTTCAGACATTGCTTCTTCTGATTATTGGTTTTTCTAACGAATGAGACTAAAATTGGTAGATCTCCAGGACAGATCTAATTTGCACTTCGAACATATTTTCCGATTCCTCCCCAATACATGACTACTGAATTTATGTTCTTCTTTGGAGCAATTGAGCAAATCAGCCCCGTACCGCATCGACGACCATATTGAATCGTATTGACGGACACTCTAGTGTGGTGGCACTGTGGTTACTGATCTCGCATCGGAACAGTCAGCATCATCTGCAGTCACACATGCAAGCCGTCCTTCTCGGTTAACTGGAGACAGATTCTGACACGCGGCTAATGCTTGCAGCGCTAGGTCAAAAACAGCACAAAAAAAACGATGCGCGTCCAAAAACCATTCTTCACTTGCTCTGCTGGTGGCCCGAGTTTCAGTTTGCTCTATTATTGTCCGCAGAACATGGTCCGCGGTCGTCAATATATGCATCTGACAGCAACATTGCACGTATGTTGCTGGTACTGTGCTGCCCTAGCTGCCGTAGCATTTGGCCACGAGGAGATGCTTCTCCCAGCTTCAGCCATAAATCCCATAAACATGTTGTGCATGTTTGCGGACGAGAATCACGCCCCGTGGCCTGCTCCGGTCCGAACCTGGGGTGTTCATGAAACCTCATGCCAAAAGTACGGCAAAGTGCAACGACGGCCGGTGTATGTGTGCTAGCACACCAAAACTCGGGCCCCCGACACAGTAAATAGAGCGACGACGATAAAACTACAGAGCATCTAACAGTTCGCAACATATTCAGTCGCTCGAGCGACACTCTTAAATTAAATCAACATTGTTTTGGTCATTTAATCGTTGGCGGGACAGCGGGTTCGTGCGTTGATTGAGATGCGAAGGAGGACAGGTTGGTCGCGGGCTGCTCAACGCCAAGAGTTCGTGCCATCCGGAGCACATTCGTATAAGGTCCCACATGTCAAACGTGTCGTGCTCGGATTTGATTGATAGAGATGGCCTGTTTCATTCTGGGGCGAACAAATATTTCTCGAATGGATCCGACCAGAGATTTCGGCCGGAGTGATGATCCAAATGAAAATATGCCAGAAGAAGTCGTGGTTCAAAAAAAAAACGGGTGCTGTGCCCAGTTCCACTCAATGAATTCAAGGTTAAATATTTATAATCCCATAAATATTTTTTGGAAACATGATCAAAATTAAACTTGATTACTTTTAATATCTGTGGTAATAATCTTAATTCTTTATAACCGAGTTCAGTGTGGATTGAGTGGTTTTATAGAGCTCACATTCGCAAAACTGCTTTTAAACCCGAATTTCACGCTCTGTTACGTTGTTTACTGTACATTTCCTCCCTTGCCCCGCACCGTGGATCGCGTAACAATATTTTTCCCGTTTCTCTCGCCGTTTATATACATATTTGTGCAATTAAATTGTTTTCGAACCTGGTAAAATAATACATTTTTCAACACGACTTCGAACCCAACATTCGGGAGACGAGGGTAGACAACAGAGCGCATTGAAGCCACCTAATCCGGATCCCATAAACTGTAAAACTATAATCCCACATAATGCATCTCCAGTTGGCGGCGGTGGTGTGTCTCGGCCGGGACCGCTATCGGAAAGCGGGAAAAATTTGAATTAGATTTTTATTTCAAAACATGGGAACACGCCGAGACACGGCACGAAACAACCACTGAATGTAGAAATGAAACATTAAAAATAATCGAACACTTTCCTTCGGGGGGAGATATTCATAGTTTTAGAAGCCATAAAACGATGATTGGAAATAGTTAAAGTTTAGTTTTAGGCTATGTTTATTTTTACGACTTTTCAGTCTCAACTTGTTATCCCGGGGTTCGGAGTCGATCGGGGGAGGAGTAATTTCCTCAAGCTTCGAATCCCGAAGCGGAATCGAGACGTGCCTTTTAACGCATTTCTGACGCCACTGTGAGCGACGGCCTATGCCGAAGCTGCTGCTGCTAAATACCGATACTTTCACACTAATTTGTTAAGTTTTTATTGGCATTTTTTCGGGCCCCGCTTCGGATCCGTCTAATCAAGGTGTAATTTTTACGAGCAGTTGTTTCCCCGTTTTCTCTCACCCTTTCGACCAGGGTGATACCTGCTTTGATTGAAACCGGCCGGGAAAGAGTGAGATCATAAAAAATATACACTATCCGGCCGGCAATGACGGTGAGCCCGGTGGTGGTTGAGCCGGAAATTCATTGACCCCCCGAGCGATGGGAGGTGTCAATTTGATGTCGTTCAGATGGTTAACAGCAGGAGTGGATTTTAACACTCCGGCAGACGACTTCCGTGGAGATTGTGAGCCAAAGTTTCATAAGTAAATTCGTCGAAAAAAGAATGTGTGACGAATTCAGAAGTAAATCATAATGAAGATTTTATCTTGAACGTCGTGGCGGAATATGACTGACCACAACAAATTTCCGATGTAACATATTACATACAGAAATTCCGTGAAATAAGTCCTACCGAAAAACCCTAAAAATTATTTAAAAAAAAAGAGAATCTTCATTCTCGACCCTTCAAAAGTCATATCAAAAAAGTCGCATCAAAAACGTCACAAAGTGAGGTTATGTATTTAGAAATTTTTTTTTATCAGAAATTAAATTGAGAGCTTTCGTTGCTGTCATTTCAGTATTGAAGAAAACACGCATTCCGGAAGGGTTAGTTCACCACCGATTTAGCTGACGTTTTGGTACAATGAGTAGAAATAAAATCGTGGGACATATGATGAAGTCGCTAATTGTGGGTAATGGAAACCCAACGTGCCTCACGATTTTATTTTAGTCTTTTCAATGCCCTAGACTAATGAAGGAGAGGTGTGATAACTGCTAACTGCTACTTGCATAATTATTTTCTAGCTTTTAGTACATTGTTTAGTTTAATCACAATTAAATCACTTAAAAAGTTTTTTTACTTATTTTCTTTTCTAGTTTTTAGTACATTATCTGTTTCATTATATATTTCTCTACAATAAAACCATTGTAACCATTGTCAAATAATTTCATTTGATACCGATATTGAGTGGATTGCATAAAATACATAGTGTGTTCTCCAAGTCAAGTTCGTTCCTTTGATACACATATCTCAATCAACCTTTTTTCGAGATGATATGGAATCAGCTATTTTGAAGTGGCGGCTAAATTGGATGTTTCAAGGTAAGCAGTTTTAAAATGACAGCAGAGATAAAGGTGTTTTATAAATTCGGTCAGTTTCTATTGGTTGAATTTCTATTAATGTGGGACAACCCTACAGACATACAAACATACATAAAAACAGTTCAAACTAAATAAAACCGTTTAATAAAGTAATTTGCTATTTTGTGATTACGTCCATCTTGTATTTTGATTTTTATGATCTACTGTGATCTACTATTCAAACCCTTTCATTTGATACCCATATTAATAAAGTTTTGAGAAAATATATTGTCCACCATTTGGTAGTGGCAGCCATCTTGGATTTGCATTTTTTTTCCTAATTACTGTGTTCTACTAGTCAAGCCCTCTCATTTGATACCCACAATAATAGGGTTTTGTATTCCGCCATTTTGTAGTGGCAGCCATCTCGGATTTGCATTTTCAAAAAAATAACTGTGTTCTACTAGTTAAGCCCTTTCATTTGATACCCATATTAACGAAATTCTGACATATATGTAGTTCGCAATTTGATAGCGACAGCCATCTTGGATTTGCATTTCTCATGAATAACTGTGTTCTACTAATGACTACAGCAATTTTATAATGACTACAGATATAAAGGTGTGTTCCAAATTTCAGACCAATCGGTCAACAGATCGGGAGTCAAATTTCTATTAATGTGAGTCAGCGATACAGACAAACATGTTACAAACATATAAACATACAAACATACAAACATACAAACATACAAACATACAAACATACAAACATACAAACATACAAACATACAAACATACAAACATACAAACATACAAACATACAAACATACAAACATACAAACATACAAACATACAAACATACAAACATACAAACATACAAACATACAAACATACAAACATACAAACATACAAACATACAAACATACAAACATACAAACATACAAACATACAAACATACAAACATACAAACATACAAACATACAAACATACAAACATACAAACATACAAACATACAAACATACAAACATACAAACATACAAACATACAAACATACAAACATACAAACATACAAACATACAAACATACAAACATACAAACATACAAACATACAAACATACAAACATACAAACATACAAACATACAAACATACAAACATACAAACATACAAACATACAAACATACAAACATACAAACATACAAACATACAAACATACAAACATACAAACATACAAACATACAAACATACAAACATACAAACATACAAACATACAAACATACAAACATACAAACATACAAACATACAAACAGATTACAGGGCAAGCAAAATAAAACCGTTTAAAAATAGCCATATAGGACGGCCACACAGTGTAAGAACAAAACATTAGGACCACTGCTCAAGCAAAAAAGAGAATGTGACAAATGTGGATGTGAATATGAGAAAAAATATCCTATTCAGTGCTTCAGTCCATTTATAATAATTCATTTGCGTTGTTCAAAGAAAATTTAACATATATGTAGTTAAAACAATAGTCATTCATTGAATAATGCGTTTTTAGCATACTTAACAACAAAAATGACGCGACAAAAATTAGGACCGGTTTAAAAATTCATCGTTAAAAAAAAATAAAAATAAAGGGTTGCATCAAGGACATGACCGCATCTTTTTGATGTAAAACTATGCAATTGTGTTATGAAATCCACTTGTTTACCACTTCGAATATTATTTTAGAATACATCGGATTTTTTTGTAATAGATTATGTTCTTCGTTACAAATAAATTGGATAAACGTTTCATACGATGCCTAGGACTACCAAAATATATGAACGGAAGAGTTGTCAAACGACCATTGTATTTTACATTTCACTCTGAAAATATTGCACATCTCATGTTTACGTAGTTCTCGAACCGCGAAAGATCATTCACCTCTATTATCTGAATCTCAGTCTCAGAGACAGAAGGCGCTATTTTTTTTCTATATTCCCTTGAAAGGTCAAGCATTTTTACGTAACATATCCAAAATTCATAGATGTGGTTGAAAAAAAAATAGCACCCTCTGTCTCTAAACCATGTAAACTATAAAAAACAAATACAATCAATAATTATTAAAACGGAATCCATTTTTGATGTTTGTGTAATTCTTTGAAGAAGAACATTGGCGTTAATTTGATATGTCGATTATCTGAATTGGTCCGGTGGTTCAAAAATTCTGAATTTTGTAAACAGTCACTTTAGGAAAAAAAAGAGGAAAATGATTTTTCGTGTACTATCCTAGAATGAGATGGCCACCCTGATGAAAAAAATCGAAATACAGGTCTAATAAAGGGTGTGTCACATAAAATTGCATCACGGAAAAAACGCTGTAGAAATTCGCCCAGTAGACCGATCCTTTTGAAAATTTTAGACAGTAAAATAAAAGCTATTAAACAACTTTTGGCATTTTCTTTTTATTCATACTTCGAGCCCAAGCCCGTATGCTCGCACCTTCCTCTTTACCCCGTCCATAAGGTTCTGTACAACGTCAGGTTGTAGTTTTTTTTGAACAGAAATCCATTTTCGGGTTCATTTCCTTTGGCACGAAGGTGACCCCGTTGGCTCCGTACCACTCCAACACGTCCTTTGAATAGTGGCACGAAGCGAGATCCGGCCAGAAGATGGTCGGGCCCTCGTGCTGCTTCAATAGTGGTAGTAAGCGCTTCTGTAGGCACTCCTTAAGGTAAACCTGCCCGTTTACCGTGCCGGTCATCACGAAGGGGGCGCTCCGCTTTCCGAAAGAACAGATCGCTTGCCACACCATGTACTTTTTGGCAAACTTGGATAGTTCCTGCTTGCGAATCTCCTCCGGAACGCTGAATTTGTCCTCTGCGGAGAAGAACAACAGGCCCGGCAGCCGACGAAAGTCCGCTTTGACGTAGGTTTCGTCGTCCATTACCAGGCAATGCGGCTTCGTCAGCATTTCGGTGTACAGCTTCCGGGCTCGCGTCTTCCCCACCATGTTTTGCCTTTCGTCGCGATTAGGAGCCTTCTGAACCTTGTATGTACGCAGGCCCTCCCGCTGCTTGGTCCGCTGGACGAATGAACTTGACAAATTCAGCTTATTGGCGACATCCCGGACCGAACTTCTCGGATCACGTCTAAACTGCTTAACTACGCGCTTGCGATCTTTTTCACTGACGGAGCATCCATTTTTGCCGTTCTTCAACTTCCGGTCGATGGTTAGGTTCTCGAAGTATCGTTTTAGTACTCTGCTGACCGTGGATTGGACGATTCCCAGCATCTTACCGATGTCCCGATGTGACAACTCCGGATTCTCGAAATGAGTGCACAGAATTAATTCACGACGCTCTTTTTCGTTCGACGACATTTTTCCAAATTTACGAAAAATTGACAGTGAAGCATGGCCAACGTGAGCTATACACTCTTATCTGATTATAAGCGAAAGCTGAAGATATAATTCCTAAAAATTAAATTTCTACAGCGTTTTTTCCGTGATGCAATTTGATGTGACACACCCTTTATTTGACGTTAAGGAGCAAGAGTACCAATTTTCACAAAATTCTGAGATCCCCTATATTGGTTTGGTATGAAATAATCATACCATAAAATCTAGCAAAGTCGCCCAGTCGGCACATTGGAAAATAGAACGTATAATTTTACTCGTACAAGATTTGCATGTTCGAACCGTTTTGTATTCAATCTTCAACATCTGTGCTTTAAAAGTTGACAGAAATAAAGCATATATGTAGATGAAGCATCTGAGGACAACTGGAAAATATTTTTTTTCGCATTTTATCTGCGCAGTTTTACAGACAAACACTGTTGTCTTCAAGAACACTATGTACCTGTTCACTGCCTGATTACTGGCACGAAACATGATCTCCCGAGATAAGCGCAGTCTACATCGCTGTCGTAAAAATCCTTTATTTATCTCGATGAAAATTTCGATTGATTGTACCCTTTCACAAGTGCGATAAAGTTCAAGTGCATTCAGGGGGGGAAGGGCACAATCAGCATGTAAATCTCGCCGACAGACCAAATTGGGGGCCTCCACTCACATATGTTGCCCATTCGCTCCGGCCAGTGAAAGCTTGAATGACATCTGCATGTAAATTACGGTTCGTGTTTTTTCCCATGTTCTCTCACTGGACCTTCCCATAACCCCGAACCTGCAAGCGTGCAAGTGCAATGAGCATTTTTTCGCCGATGTTGCAAAGGACACCGACTGCCGGGTCGAGGGGTGCATGGAATGCATAGTTTGCCAGCCCTGTCAATTGCGAAAGGTTTTGCAAGAAACGGCGTAAAAGCAGTGTAAATGATTCGTCCATAATTCAATTTAATTTCATAAATCCGCAGAATTTATGATTATCACGTTGGTGTTGTCGTCGACGGCGGAGTGGTCATCTCCGGGCCGCAGCCCGATTGAGTCGGGCACTGAAAAGCTGCGAGTGCGTGACAGATTTTCGCAAATATTATTATGATTATTGTCTGTTTGTGTGCCGCGTGCGGCTTTGCTTGGGGCCTATCCTCGGGGTTTTTTTTCATATTGGATTCGTTTGGTCGTTGTGGTCGGGGCCCTTTTCATGCCATTGGCGCGAGCTCGAACGGGATGAGTAAACAGGTCCTTCGGGCAGCGATTAAACGTTTGCGCTTTTTTTTTCTCTCCCAGTGACTGCATTCCATTTCCATGAATCCAACGAGCCATTGCATGACTCGTTGCCAGCAGCTTTAATGCTGGCATCGGTCCAGAAATTTATTGCGATTTGTTTTAAAAATAATTATGGATGGCACATATCCTTTGTCCATGTGTGTAATTACGAAATAAAGATGCAGTATTATTCGCGCATTCTTGCTTATAATTGACTTCATGCCAGGGATTCCAGTTTTTTTTTTGTTTGAAGCTGACGAATTTCATGCCAACTCGACTGGCCATTGGCAGCAATGCCTCAGATTGCAGTGAAACGTTGTGGTTGTAAATATATCGATCATTAAGGTAATTTTGAATACCTGAATTTGCCAAAAAGAATCAGACTTCAGACAATCAGACAGAAAATCGAAAATGGCCTAATTTTTTTTTCTTATTTTTTATAAAAAATATGGCTCAAAAACTATAGTACCTACAAAATTATGATCAAAGAATGAAATGTAGGAAATTGTTTAAATTTTCATGAAAAATACCAAAAAAAAAACGCTAGAAAATTTTCAGTCTAATTGTCTGAAGTCTGATTCTTTTTGCCGGATTCATACAAAATACAAAAAAAAACGCTAGAAATTTTTTTCTTAAATTGAAATTAATTTTTCCCAAATATGTATTTTGTTTTAAATTCTCAATAAAATTATATGAATAGTTAGCCCTTGCAATTTCCAATAAGTTACCTAAACATCGGAAGATGGGCACTTTTGCAGGAAAAAGATATTCTAGCAAAAACTTTTTCTTGTTTTCTTTGAAAAAATTACAAGCAATCCTTATTTTGTTAAAGTCAAGATAGGGATATAGTGTAAGTTTTAGATATCATTAAAATATTACCTTTGTTGTATTCGTCAACTTTGTATTTTTTAGGATTTCTGGAATATATTGGGTTGGGGGAAAAAGAAATGTCGTTTATTGTCAATATATGGCAACACTTAAACATATCTTGTGTTGTACTTATCGCATCGGGTCATACTATACGGCTATTTAAAAACGACAATCTGTGCTACAAGTGTCGTTTTGACAGCATTGTGATTGTCCTTTTCAGTCTCAAGTTATAGCGCGTCAAAGATGGAGTCCACCAAGCAAGAAATTCTCCATATTTTACGTTTTCACTACCTGCGAGGTAAAACTGCAACGAAGGCGGCCGAAAAATTTGTGTAGTTTATGGACCCGATACTGTAACTTGCTTGCGAAAACTGGCTGTCTGAGTTTTTTGCAAATAAGGATGAGGGGATTTATAAGGGGGGGGGGGGATAATGAAGTTGCCTTCTAAATGGCAACAAGTTTGCGAAAAAACGGCGCATATTTGACTTAAATTGGATAATTTTAAGTATGTTAAATAAAGCGTCAAATTCCGATCAGAAATACGACATTTTTTTCCCCAACCCAAAATATTGTATGGAGCCTTCTGGAAAAATAATGTTTTACTGGTAACATGTTTCGTGTAAATTCTCGCGTTGGATATGTTCTTGAAATGTTTCTAAATAGAAAAAAAATTTCAGAAAATGTAAATCGCGATAACCTATATACAACTATTCCATTCCAAACCGAAATAGTAGTTCCCAGATTTTCGTCAAAAGTGGTAATTTTGTTCTTTATTGCAAAACATAAGACACGTTTTTTTATTGTTTCATTGGGGTGCCCATTTCCATTTTAGGGTGGTCCGAAAAATCAATTTTTCCCAAAAACGACATTTTCAAAAATTCATAACTTTCGAACCAAACCAAATTAAAGCTAATGAGCTAATGAGCTAACCTAAAAAAAAATATTGAACTCACAAAAAACTTGAATTTTGTTTTCGTAATTATTGATTGTAGTCGTTTTTTAATGTTTTCATGGCTTTGGACTAGAGGGCGCTATATATTTTTTATGTTTTTTCTTTGAAAGCTAAGGTTTTTTTACATAACATATCTCGATATCAGAGATGCAATAATTTTCGTTTTTGAGATATGATTTTTCAAAGTTATCCGGTGGTTCGAAAAATCATTTTCCCCATATTTTCCACCACAAAAATTCTTAATTTTTGAAAAAGTTTTAAAATTTTACTTTCCGGACCACCCTAAAACGGAAATGGGCACCCTAATGAAAAAAAACAAAAAAATACGATTCTAATGTTTTGCGATAAAGAATAAAATAACCACTTTTGACGAAAATCTGAGAACCACTATATTGGTTTGGCATGGAATGACTGTATATATAAAACATTATTTTTTTCTGTTCGTCTTTCTGTCTTTCTGATTCTTATGGACTCAGAAATTACTGAACCGATCGACGTGAAAATTTGTATTTAGGGGGTTTTTGGGACCGGGGAAGGTTCTTATGATAGTTCGAGACCCCTCCCCCTCTCCTAGGAAGCGTTTGGAGGGTTTGCAATACAAATGAAATCTAGGCCTATTCGATATTTTGAAAAAACATATGTTTGAGAAAAATGAATTTCAATTTTCAAAATATTTTTCTTTAAAAGTTTGTTCGATATTGTCTAATGAGAACATAAATAGTTTCTTATTTTTCATTCTGTAACCAGTATTTTGTAGGTCTCAAAGTTTTTTAGTTAGGAATTTTCGAATGAAAATTGAAAAGAAAAACTAAAATTTTCAAAAACTTTCACACACAAAAGCTATGACACTCCCAACATTTTAGTTCAAGAATGAAATATATGAGATTATATTAAAATTTCATTAAAAAAAAAGTCAAACAAATTTTTAAAGAAAAATTTCATTGAATAAACATGTATTGAATATTAAAATTCATTTTTCTAAAAATTAGGTTTTTTTATTCTGCTAAAAATACGTTACAGTCTTTACAATTTCCAACAAGTAACCCATACGTCGGAAGATGAGCACTTTCACAGGGAGAAAGTTTTTCTAACAACAACTTCCCCATGTTTTCTTCGAAAAAATACTTTTAACGTAACATTTCCACTATCGCGATTTTCATGTTCTGCAAATTTGATATTTTAATGAGATCTTAAACTTTGTCGAATACACTATATTTTAACTTTAAACAAAATTAGGATTAGTTTAATTTTTTTCAAAGATAGCATGAAAAAGTTGTTGTTAGAACAACTTTCCCCCTGTAAAAGTGTCCATCCTGCAATGTATGGGTTACTGGTTGGATATTGTAAAGGCAATTCATATCTATTTTTATCAGAATAAAAAAAACATATTTTTCAGAAAAATGAATTTCAATTTTAAATATATTTTTTTCAATGAAATTTTTCTTTCAAAAAATACTTGTTGCAAATTGCAAATTGTTTTGAGATTTAAAAAAAATTGAGAAAGATGAATCACAATTTTTAAAATTACAATTTTGTTAGTATAACTTTTCTTTAATTTTTGGCATTTTTTAGGAAAAATTTCCTATATTTCATCCTCTGACCATAATTTTGTAGGTATTAATAAGTAATATTTTTAATATTAGGCTGTCAAAAAAGTCCTGCAGTATTTCCGCGAGGTGTCGTTGTAAGCGCGTAGTTCTAGTTGTATTCATTGTATCGAGTCATACTATAGCTTGTTGGAAAGGTATTTTTGCGCGTTTTGTTTGGTTAAGTCGTTCGTGAGTTATAGTGTCGCAAATATGGAGCAAAATAAAGAGAAAATCCGACATATTTTACAGTACTACTATGACAAAAGCAAAAATGCATCTCAAGCTGCCAATAAAATTTGTGCAGTTTATGGACCCGATACAGTTTCCATTTCCACCGCACAACGATGGTTTCAACGTTTTCGTTCTGGTGTAGAGGTCGCCGAAGATGCACCACGCTCCGGAAGGCCTGTCGTCGAAAATTGCGACAAAATCGCTGAATTAGCCGAGAAAGACCGGCATAGTAGCAGCCGTAGCATCGGCCAAGAGCTGGGGATAGGTCATCAAACCGTTATTAACCATTTGAAGAAGTTTGGATTCACAAAGAAGCTCGATGTATGGGTGCCACACACGTTGACGCAAAAAAAACATCTTTGACCGTATCAACGCATGTGAATCGCTGCTGAATCGCAACAAAATCGACCCGTTTCTGAAGCGGATGGTGACTGGCGATGAAAAGTGGGTCACTTACGACAACGTGAAGCGCAAACGGTCGTGGTCGAAGCCCGCTGAAGCGGCTCAGACGGTGGCCAAGCCCTCATTAACAGGCAGGAAGGTTCTGCTGTGTGTTTGGTGGGATTGTCAAGGAATAATCTATTATGAGCTGCTTCCCTATGGCCAAACGCTCAATTCGGACCTGTACTGCCAACAACTGGACCGATTCAAGGTAGCACTCAGGAAGAAGAGGCCATCTTTGATAAACAGAGGCCGCATAGTTGGTGACGCGCCAGAAGCTCCGGGAGCTCGGATGGGAGGTTCTTTTGCATCCGCCGTATAGTCCGGACCTTGCACCAAGTGACTACCACCTGTTTTTATCCATGGCGAACGAGCTAGGTAGTCAGAAGTTAGCCACAAAAGAGGCCTGTGAAAATTGGCTATCCGAGTTTTTTGCCAATAAGGAAGCGAGCAGCCTAATATATATATATGCTGAGTTGCTTAAATGATTAATGTCTTTACACCCACATCGTTTCACTGCTTTCTGAGATAGTGCTACCAACTTCTAAGACGAGTTGGCATGAAATTCGTCATTTGTAATGGTGGACAAAAAAAAATAAGACGGAATGACACTGGTAAAATCATACCGGATCTGCCCAATTGGCTCGTGCATATGGCTTAAATACTTGTCAAATATTGATATCCAGCCGTGAAAGGCGAGCAAATCAAACAAATGGTTCAATCAGTCAATCACACCCTCCCAAAAATGGCCACACAAAGTGGTTGTAACGCTGCTGCGCTCGGACGTGTCATTGATCAATATCTTTCACCTCCGTATCGCTGACATCTAAATTACTTGACAACCTATTTGCCTGTTCGTGTTGGCACGGGGCGGCAGCGGCTGCTGTCACTTTCCGGATTCGGTTCATTCGCAGCACTCGGCGGCTCCCTCTATCGCTGATATCTGGGGCCTGGTTGACAACATACCCGAGAGCACTCCGATAATCAGCTTTTACGTTTTCTCGCTGACAGCATACATTATCTACGCAAAGGGATAGTTGGACCGGCTCTTTCTGTGTTATCTGACAGTCGCTTACTGTCAAACTTGTAAACACATATTGACACGCGCAAACATTGCTTGGTTCTGTTTATGAGTCCCAATGCTAACAAGAGAGTCCCGCGCGCCAAAAGTTGAGTTGTGGCGACCCATAAATTATATTTTTATTTCCACTCCTCCACCAATTCGGTGTTTCTGGCCGCTTCTGGTGGTTACCCACCGACGACTCTATTAGGTGGTGCCGTGTTTTCGTTGGCCGATTTCGCGTTATCAGATTAACTTACAAAATATATACCTTCAATTATATGTGTACCATGGTGTTATGCTGCGCTTGCCGCTGTTGCGCTGTCAGTTTACATTCGCCCTCTTCTGGCAAAATCGCAAGCGACAGCGAAAGATGCAAACGCTAGAGATAAACAAAGCACACAACAGCCCCGTCATCGAGCTCGACTTTTTACTAGTATGAATTTTTTGAAACTTATGACAGGTTCGTTTAGACATAAACAAACAAACGGCGGAGAAACGTCAGCAGTTTCCATTCTGATACCAGATGACCGAGAAGCATAATTACGAATTCCTGTTTTCGGTCACTCATACCAATGTGTTTCACGTTCTGTTGTCCCATCTAGATAACTGTAGCCCCAAGCCCGTGCAACCCATGCGCAATCGACCCGTTGCACCAAACGACAAACCCGCGGTCATGATCAACCCTGCGGAATGCGCGATTATCTACCAGACATCTTCGGCGGCCGTCAGAAGCCGTTTGATTGCCAACCGATCTTATCTGATCGTGGGGGAACAAAAAAGTGCCGTTAATCGTCCGCATTCACTTAGCTGAACTAGCTCGAAACTGCCGTAACTTTCGCAATACCGCTCTCCATTCAATTTTACACTCCATTTGTTTTCACTAATCGCCAAATACCCATCAGCCACCATCACCACCTTCACCGGGCGACCTCTCCACTCAATTAATGACTCACCGGGGAGCGCGCGAATGGTAATGGTACCACAGTTAAACAAACCCATCAAGTAGGGGTCATTAAAAGGCACCGAAGATTTTAAACTTGCTGCTTATCGTGCACGTGTGTTCTTCGTTTTTTTTTCTTCTCTCTATTCAAAGTACTCAAACACCTAATAATCCACTTGGAAAGTGTCTTGTAGAAACTCGCTCTCACACTCTATCGTTGCGTGAGTGTGAGTGTTTGCGTACATCTTCCCGCCTCGGAACGTTTCTCCGTAGAAACGCAAACACTCCATTTAACGGCTACTTACCAAAATTTTTACAGCTCATTCTAGCAATTACCGCCACCGACCGGCCACCTAAGCTAACCGTACCCGGGCGGGCGGATGGTTCATTCCTTCTGTTCGGTACGGTCAATAAATTTCATTTTTATGAGGTTAATAAACAATCGTTTCTCCGCTGTTGCTATGCCTCACCGAATAAAGGGGGTGGGTGGGAGCTCTCTGTCCATGACCGTGACCATCTGGAGTGGGGGGGGTATAGTTTCGAAGCTATGCGTCTTCTGGGTTATTGGAACTAGGGCGCTAAAACCATGCAAAAAGACCTAAACATGTGATAAGTCTCTCCGACTTTTGTCCGGTTGAGTTAAAGCTCAATCGCATATTATTGCTACTTAAAAGCTTGAAACATTGGTCAGGTACTAAAATAACCAAACCGCTGAAAGTGGTTTAATCGACCGTGTTAAGTTCGTTTTCGCGGATAACTTTTCCTGGAAGTTCTTGATTTGCAAGTCAATGGATTCAAAGATGAATAGGGAATAGTGTATGCAGAACGACCTCCATTTTTCAGGGCTCAGGGTTGAACCTTTGGTTCAAGCTGCCACTACAGTCGAGAGGTGCATCAGAGGTACCGTGACAATGGGATCTATTACTTTGAAAAAGACCAAAATCCTATCAATTGCCCCCAATTCTCCCCCAATCAAAAAATATTGCGCAATTGTTAAGCGGAAATTGAAGGATGGTGCCAAGGTGACTCGAGATGCTGCAGACAAGAAGAGAATATGGAATAAAATGCCCACTGAGGTTGACCTAAAGAGAGTCCAAACTTCGATGGAGGGTATCCGGAGAAAAGTATGAAAATCCATTAAAACTGTAACGGAATATTTTTTTCTGGAAAGAATGAGAAATCAAAAATTATTATGAACGAATTTATTTTGATATATGGACACGTTTTGTATCTTTAACCAATCCCGAGATACAACTGGTTTTCGAAGTGAAAAAGTCACAGGGGCATAGTTGACGTTGGATTCCGTTAGGCTATCTGTTGATTTTGCATATGTTTGAAGAATTGCATCTTTAAAACTAGAACTACAAACCGGTCAAAATGACCGGCTATATGATTTGTTCGCAAGATTTTGTATTGAAATTTATTTATATATTTCTTAATGATGTTATGACTTTTTCTAAATTCATGTATTGATCAATATTTTAAATTATTTTGGTCTCTCACTTCCAATTTTTCTGATATACATATGTGGTATACCTATTTATACCGACCGGTCAAAATGACCGGTCACGACTTTTAAAATTTCTAATTTCGAAATTGCTTAGAAACAACGTTAATCTGCGCTACTACGATACCTGCCAATCAAAATTTCCGGAACAATTACTGCTTCTAAACCACAAAATTTGGGAAATTTTTAGAATTTTGTAATACAGGTCGGACTCGATTATATATAATCGCAATTTCACTTTCAACGTTAATTTTCGAGTCCAATATGTAATCGAATCACAAAAAAGCTATTTTTCTGTTAATGTTTGACTTTCATACATTTATGGAAAAATTGTTTTCTTGAGATTCGATTATGTATCGGATTTGAAAATAATTGTTGAAAAAAAATGGTCGACTGTCCGACTTGTATATTGTGATGAAATTTTATTTTCTCATTGACAGTTGTTGTATACGGTATAAATAGGTAATGTGGAAATTAGTTCAGTTGAAATATCCACAATATTGTGAACAATTGGGTTGATTTAAAAAAAATACAGTTATAGTAGTTTGCAGTATAGGTAAGTTGTATATATTCGTATTATATTGAGGGGAAAAAATAAAAATATTCTGAATATATATTTTTATCTAGTTATAAAACTTAATCCAAAAATGCAAAAATGTTTTAGAGGACGTAACAGACTCAAGAGAGGACTTTGCTGATATCGATCAAGATGTTTATAAAATTGAATTCTGAAATTTGACCAGTATCTGAAATATAGATGAAATGTTTGTTTCCTCAGTGAGCAATAGTAAAGACAATTTACGTAGACTAAGAAGAATGTTGATACTGTCGTCATATTTGGATGAGAATGACCGTCAACATAGCTATAATTTCTCCTGATGGAACTATCTGCACAAAAAGCTGAATGCACTCCAGGAAGGATATGAATAAACAGCATTTTCAAAGCAATAATTGGAGGGGTAGAGTGTGTCCTACATGAATATTATAGGAATCAAATGAAAGCTGTTGAATAAGGTTGATTGGATTTGTTATTAAGTTGGTTGGCAAAAAAAAAAGTGTTAGCCTACAAAAAGTTTGAAAAGACAGAAAGAAATCGATTTTTTATTACATCCTGATATTTTTGTCCACTACATCTACATACACCCAGATAAAAATATGTTCATAACATATTCCAAAACAGTGAAGTCAGAGCTTCAAAATAATAGTCATCCCATCTTCATAGGTTGATTTTTCAAGAAGTTACAGCATTTCAAAAATCACTTTGCACTTTGCACTCTGTTTCTCTAACTTTTTTTTTATGTGTAAATAAAAATACAAATTAAAATATTATATTTTATGCAAATAGATGTATTTATCATGTACTTGCAATATTAGAATGAAATATATTTTATTCTCTGTAAATTTTTTTCGAATTTTTATATTTTGACAGCTAAACATTACACCGGTCAAAATGACCGGTTTGGTAGAAATAGGTATATAACAAATGTCGGTAGTTCTAGTGTTACACTCTTTGATGATGATTTGGTGGATGAAAAGGACTGTGTTGTTTGGTTGTTAGGTATTGTTTGTTCACTCCACCAGTGTTTACCAGGTGGTGATGACAGAAGGATGGTAAACAATCGTTGGATGATGAATGATGCGTATCAGATAAAAGATATCGAAGTAGAACGAGATATGATGAAAACCGCCCTCTGTGATGCTAGACGAGATGCCTCCTGTGTTATGTATGGATGAAATGCAGAAAAAAAATCACCAATGTAACATAAGATAATTACCAATACCGAACACAATTATCAATTTTCCTCATCAGTATAAACATGTTACTTTAATATAGAGAAAACACATTTGAAATGGAAAAAGTAATTTTGTTGTATAATTTATACTTTCTGAGTGTTTATTCAACCCAATGCAAATTTTAATTGAACTAACAACAACTAATACTATATGTAGAGCATATGGGAAATCATGTTTTCTAATATTTCTTCACTTTTCCAATTTTTCTCGTCGTATGAACTTTCCCTGGGTGAAAATGAACACAACAAAACAGGCTGCTTAAACCTAACGACCCGTTCCCGAGCGGGAACACACCTTGGTTTTTATTTATGAAAATTGAAATAAATCGTTTCATATATCAAGTCATTTTCAACACAACTGCTACCATATACAATTTTACATTTACACTTGTGCTAAAATTTTCATAATACATGATCGGTCATTGATATGAAATTTCACGGAGCAACCAACATTAAAGTTCCAAATTTTAATTCTATTTGCTGGAATTAATCGTATCAATCACCTTACTTGCAATATAAAAATGCGCCCGACTTTGTAATCCCGATAGCCCGAGGCACCTTGGTTTTGATATCTCTGTTAGGGAACACATTTCGGTAGGAACCAAAGTTTCACCTACTGTTATGTACTTTTTTTTCCAAAATATATATTTTTATCAAGGCTCATATGGCGTTAGCCTGACGGGGCCGGAGTTCAATATTTCGACAGTTTTTCTTATTATCTATGTTAGTAATATGTAACCGATTACTCGCGGTCGGCTCGAGGTTAGTATTACAAGTGTTCTCGTAATTGGGATGTTGCTGTCTCCAATGCTCTGTACGTGTGCCCGACACGGGATACTTCCTATTGGGATGCAGCTGACCATTAATCAGCAACGCCCCCCTAGTATGTACCCCATATCTAGCGTGGTGCGTCTTCTCGACTCGAGGAATCCAGGATAGCATGGTCACTAGCCGGCGCAATCATCAGCTCGTGTAGAGTTGTCATGAGCGGTACAACCTTTGGCTCTTGTTGAATCATCAGTGGACTGCACAACCTTTGGCCCGTGTATCTGTAAAAAGTATGTGTATGTATTGCCGCGACTAAGTAAAAGTTTATAGATCGGATAGGAGGGATATAAAACGGGGACACAACGAAGGAAACATCATTAAACGTTGACATCGGCGTTTCTGAGGAACAGGTATAGATGAAGCAGAAGATCAGGATCACGGCTACATAAGATATCCCGGACGGGCATCTCCGATTGTCTGCCTTGTGCTCTCAGTGCTCTAGAGAGCTGAGAGCGAGCAGTATGGAACCGGATACACGACCAGACAACATGCTCGATGTCGTGGTAGCCATCGCCACAATCACAAAGATTGTTTGCTGCGAGCCCAATGCGATAGAGATGCGCGTTTAGGTTGTAGTGATTGGACATAAGCCGAGATATCACGCGAATGAAATCACGACCTACATTCAATCCCTTAAACCAAGCACTCGTCGAAACTTTAGGGATAATCGTGTGTAACCAACGACCGAACTCATCTTCACTCCACATGCGCTGCCAACTAACGAGTGTGTTAGGTACTATTATGTACTTGCAATGCCGATTTCTCCAGGCAGCTTGGTTTTGATATCTCTGTTAGGGAACACATTTCGGTGAGAGCAAAAGCTCCCCCTACTTTTATGTATTTGCAATGCTGATTCCCCGCAGACAGCTTGGTTTGATTCTGTTAGGGACCCGCCGCATGTGTCGTCAATTTCGACCAATCAGAAGAGGGTGTTTCCGTTAGGATAGGGGTTGAGATTTTTCATTGTTCGATAGTTAGTTTAATGCCATAAATTATTTTGTTCAATATAAAAAATTGTTATAGAGTACCGAAATCTATTGACGCAAAAATTTCATCAATCCATCATGAAACGACTGAGCAATAAGCGTTTGAAATTGGACAATTTTCTCGATGTGCTTGATTTTCGATTTTCAATTTGTACCCCAATATGTTCCCGAAAGACTTAATCCTACGTCAAAAGCCACTAGACACAAATAACCTAAAAAAGATTCTGTTTTCTTCAATGGAAAATCAAGAAAATAGGGAATCGGATGGCAGAGATTTTCGTACATATTAATTCCCTTTGAATGACGGTGAACACCTGAACAGCGCGCAGACAGGAGACCAAGACGGCGTTGAGGAGGACTACACCGGTGCAATGAACAACAACGACGTACCACCCCCGACGATGGGTGAAGTTAAGGAGGCCATTAATCAGCTCAAGAACCTCAAAGCAGCTGGTAAGGATGGCCTCTTAGCGGAGCTCTTCAAGGAAGGTCCGCGAAAACTTGTAGAGTGTATGCACCGGTTGATAGTCAGGATCTGGGACACAGAACAGCTACCGGAGAAGTGGAAGGACGGGGTAAGCTGCCCCATCTATAAAAAGGCGACAAGTTGGATTGTGGGAACTATCGTGCCATCACAATCCTGAATGGTGCCTACAAAATTTTGTCTCAAATCCTCTTCCGCCGTGTATCGCCAATAGTAAGTAGATTTGTGGGAAGTTATCAGACTGGATTCATGTCCGGTTGCTCGACGACGGACCAGATTTTTACACTGCGGCAGATCCTCCAAAAGTGCTGCGAGTATCAGGTCCCTACACACCACATCTTCGTCAACTTCAAGGCCGCATATGATACAATCGACCGACAACAGCTATGGCGGATCATGGACGAACACGGCTTTTCCCGAAAGCTGACAAGACTGATTCAGGCAACGATGAACGGTGTGCGGTGCAGTGTGCGGATCTCAGGTGAGCTGTCGGAATCATTTGAGACTCACAGGGGACTTCGACAAGGCGATGGACTCTCCTGTCTGCTCTTCAACGTGGCGCTGGAAGGTGTTATGCAGAGAGCGGGCTTCAACATGCGAGGCACGATTTTCAACAAGTCTAGTCAGTTTATCTACTTCGCCGACGACGTGGACATAATCGGAAGAACACATGCGACGGTAGCCGGCTTGTATACCCGACTGAAACACGAAGCATGGCTGATTGGGCTTGGGATCAATGCGTCTAAGACTAAATACACGCTAGCTGGAGGGACTGATCGCAACAGAGTTCTTCTTGGTAGTAGTGTTGTGATCGACGGCGACGAGCTCGAGGTGGTGGAGGAATTTGTCTACCTTGGCTCGTTTGATAACAACTGACAACAACAACAGCCGTGAAATTCGAAGACGCATTGTCAATGGAAGTCGTGCCTACTATGGGCTCCGCCAATCCTTGAGGTCCAACAAGCTCCGACCCCGTACGATGTGTACCATGTACAAATCCCTAATTCAACCGGTTGTTCTCTATGGGCATGAAGCATGGACGATGCTTGAAGAGGACTCACAAGCGCTCGGAGTTTTCGAACGCCGAGTGCTCAGAACAATATACGGTGGTGTACAGGAAAACGGAGTGTGGAGAAGGAGAATGAACCACGAACTGGCGCAACTCTACGGCGAACCCAGCATCCAGAATGACGCCATCGCTGGACGAGTGCGATGGGCAGGGCGTGTTGCAAGATTGCCGGACAGCAGCCCTGCAAAGATGGTGTTCGCATCTAATCCGGTAGGAACAAAAAGGAAAGGAGCCCAGCGAGCGAGGTGGTTGGACCAGGTGGAGCAGGACTTGACAAGAATCGGTGCAGCCGGGAGTTGGTGAACTGCAGCCATGGACCGGGTTTATTGGAGAAGAGTAGTGAATCAGATCTTATCTCAATGGGATGTAGAGTCATGGTAAATAAATAAAAATGACGTCCTGTGGTTCGTTCTATGAACCGTATTCTATTCCCGTCCAAGGATCGTCCAAATGGATAAATTCATTAAGTCGTAGAAATTTAAACAAGACGAAAAAAGATTACTTGGATGGTTTGTGTCTGGTAGTCAGAGTTGTTTTTTTCAAGAAACTCTAAGTTTGTTCGAGCGTTTGTTGATTTGTTTGTTTATAGGAATATACTTTCATGGATCTGAAAATGATTATTTTTGAATTTCAAATATGAAAGCTATCCTGCAAATGACCGACTACCTTTTCGCACTACATCAATCGCTCCTAACAATCCCCACATATATTTACCTCGCATACCCGCAGCATATTTATGTCCAATCTCATAAAGAATAAATAAATAACGTGTGCGCGACGTGCGACAACGATATGCTCGCATTCTTTGAGTTATTCCCCGGGGCTGGCGTCTGACACCGCCATCGCCCTCAACGCCACCATCGTCGTCATCGTTGTCACCATCGTCAGAGTCAGATCTATAGATAGCGAGCCCGACAGTCGACACACACACACACCCGGTCGGAGGCAGGAATTATTATGCTTTAGACACGTGACATTTGGCTGATTTGTGGTGAATCTGTTTTTGCTTTATGAGCTCAACTGACGCTCTGGGTCCTCTCCCCCATCCTATCTTTTTGTATCCTTCTGATCCGAAGATCGTTTTGAGCGCATGCCTTTTTTTTGTCGCCGAGAACACTGAAGCAAAAAATTAAGTGGCGTATTAAAAGAAATGCACACAGTATGGATGTGCGACGACTGCCGGAGAAGCACGCCAGCGATACGCAATTAGCTGGCTTATGATCTCCGGTGTGTGTCTATTCTATTCGCTTTTGCGGATGCTGCGAATGCGATACGTGTATGCATAATCAAGTGCAGTCACACGCATGGACTGCTATCAAGATCTTCGCTCAAAAATTGGCTAATTGGCCTTGCTGTCTGTCTGTCTAATGCGATTACGTACATACCATTCTGGGGTTTGGCCTTCATCCCGCCATGGATGCCACGCGGTTTAGTAGTCTGTTCTTCATAGATCTTTTTTTTTTTCGTGCAATTTGTGTAATGTCACAGCGTGAATACAATTAGAACATGATGCATCTATCCCACAAATTGACAAAGTGGGAGATTTTCAAGGTGTGTCCCTCACGCTTGGTTTTCCGCTTTCCGCTTGTTTTTTTTCAGTCTGATCTCGATGTCATATTTGTCTGCACGCGCAGGCTTCCCTTAACCGGTAGTGGCCCAGCATAAGTTATGCCACAGCGCAGTAGCGTAGTGAGCGGGCGGCAAACCCGGCATTTGCCGGGGGCGCACAGTGGTCCCTCAGAAATTCTAGGTGGCATTAAATAGAAAAATGAATGGAAATGCCTTGAAATTTGGTGTACGGGGCTTTTCGAAGGTGCTGCATCTATTTTTGAGTCATTTTGATTATGAACTCCAGGGCTAGGGGAGGGGGCAAAATTTGAAATTTCCGGAAAAAACACGTGTGGGGTGTCTAAATACATGTTTTCAAACTTCCTGAAAAAGTTTTCAATATTCTTTTCACCCAAAACCCAAAAAGGGGTGCAAGGGGAGTGGATAAAATTTTTGAAAAATCAAAAAACACGTGTGGGGTATTAAAATATTTATGGCATTTTTTCACAAAGCGGTCGGTTGCAGGCGGAAGTCATAAAGGGAAAGTCTAGAGGGGACCCTAAGGAAGACATTTCGCTATAAAAAACTTTGGAGGTTTTTGGAGGATTTTTTGTGGGTCTACTTTTGTATAAATTCAATGTAGAAAATATACATACCTTCAAACACTTATTTCACAGCTTCAATTTTTTTTAAACTAAAAACGGAATACAAATTCTAAATCAACATAAAATTCTGTATCCGGAACACCATCACATTATTTTTTAACGTATTTTGTAGCACTTGTGCAAAATTTGCAAAACATTCGTGTTTATCGCTAAACTGGTTCACTGCATCAAACACTACGTTGCACGTCGTTATCGCAACGAAAATCGTCACGGACACTGTTGCCATTTGTGACACTAGATGCCTTGAAGGTTATTCATCTATCAATTGAGTAAAAAACATCCATCAGTAGTAGTTGCTTCTGTTCGTACTTGAAACCAATAATCTATCTTTCATTTTCGCCAAATTGAAACAACATCACACCACATTATATCAATACCCTTTTATTTTTTTTGATACGTATGCCTGGGCGCCCCTCCATGCTATGCGCTGTTTTACAGTTATTGCTTAACACTCTTATACTCGCGCATTGGTCTGTCAGACCGAGAAATCAATAATTCGTTCATTTCTCAGAAAATATCAACACTACGACTTTGCGATTCTCTCTAGCTTCCTTATTTGTCGTTCGTCATCGTTTAGCGTATCGCATTTGTTGGTACAAAGTGGACGTGTGCCACTTTTTCAACACTTTCGGTCTGACACACCGACGCGAGTATTTGGTGAATGAAATGTACAAATTAATTTTAGCGGCGTGGAATGTTTATTGAATATAATGCATCAGATCATTACCGGACTATTCTTATATGATTTCAGTCCCTTTTGTAACTGGATTGAACGGATCCATATATTAACTTTTCGCCGATATATTCGTCGTTGAATGTTTGACTTTCGTATAGTTATTCGCTAAATATAATGGTCATACATATACACACTTGTGAAAGAATTTCACTTGTGGAAGAATTGTAAACAGTAAACTATAAATTAATCGGTGGCTTATGGAAACTTTTAACGGTTACAGTTTCGGGGATATTTTTTTATAATGGACAATATCTACAAGAAAACAAGAAAAAGAAAAGGAAGTTCCTAGAAATCTTTTTATACAATCTTTTTATGCCCCATCTAAAAAAAAGAGGAATTAATTCTTAGTTTACCAAGAATACAGAGAAAAAGAATATTAGAAATATGCAAACTTTATATTCCAGAACCTTTATCATCTGGTAATTATCTAGAAAGGTTCATCTGGAATTATCGTTATACATTCTTCTCTTCGATAAAAGACCCGAAAAACACGCAACAACTGCATGAAATGTAAAAAATATGTTTGCTTCAAGCATGCAGTTATGCTATGTTTCGATTCTTACTTCAATGAAACCACAATCGACTAAAATGTTTTAATGTCATTTTATAGCTCTTTATACTTCCATGAATTATATTCAGTTGCTTACTTTTAATTAATAACAGTGAAAAATTCGAATTTCGTTATTTGTGTTGGAGTATCAAAATTACTCTATTTTTAAGAGGCTGAATTAGATGACTATTAAAACATAACAAAGACGAAGAAAACATATTTTTTGGAGTTCTTTCATTCAATCATACCCTCTTCTTCAAATAAATGCCAATAAAGCCTGAAATATACACAATGGCAACATTACAGAGAATTTTCGGTCTGTGACACCGTGCGCGAGTATACGTGTTATGATTTTGCACGCGAGTACAGGAGGGTTAAGGGCGGGCCCCTTTCTGGAAGCTCGAAAAATAATAAATTTTTGTGATTTATTTCCGGATTTTAGGAATAAAGTGAAATATTCGGGTATTTTGGTTATTGTTGAATGTAGAAATAATGATCATTACGCTGTTGATGCTGGATGCGTAGATGCTGTTTGAAAATCGGTACATTGGTATCGGTTCTGGAGCAACGGAGTGTCGCAGGACGAATTCCAATAAATATTTTGAAACTTGAAAATCCGAAAAAATGCCAAAGTGAGGCCATTTTTGCTAAAAATGAGATATTTTCCATGAAAAATCAGTGTTTGAAAGCTCATAAAAGCTCTAAAAAATTAAAAATGAAAAAAGGCTTCAGATGATCCATTTTTACAACCTGAAAACAAATTTCAGTTGAATTGATCGAGTAACTCGAAACTCGTTTAAAAATTCGTACAGCAATACTATATCCCTTGAGGTGACCTCACAACTTTGGCTGTAACTTTCCAATGAAATCGAATATCGAAAAATCATTTCAGTACAACATTTCTGAGGGCATAAGCTTTCAAATATTATAATAATTATAAGAACGCACACTGTGCATACAGTTGGAACAGCGTGGAGAAGCTATAGCGCAGAAGTGGCCAAAACGTAGACCGCGGGCGACTGGTCGTCCGTGTAGCTTTTCCTAGTTGCCCGCCTGTCTGATATTTACACGTTACTAAAATCCGTCATGTACCAAAAGAGTCGTTCTCAAAAAATATTAAAACAAAAATAAACTATCGTTGGCTCAAAATGAATGTTTTACAGAATTTGTTTTCTCGAGTTTTCTCGAGATTGAATTGGAAGTCGAAAACAGCCATAATTGCATCCTTTGATTTGAATAAAATTTTAGTGAAGCACAAGAAGCCTTTTGAAGACGGCGAAACAAAAATAAACTATCGTTGGCTCAAAATGAATGTTTTACAGAATTTGTTTTCTCGAGTTTTCTCGAGATTGAATTGGAAGTCGAAAACAGCCATAATTGCATCCTTTGATTTGAATAAAATTTTAGTGAAGCACAAGAAGCCTTTTGAAGACGGCGAAAGTCGTTTTATTGCATCAGAAGAATTATTGTTTGATAATTTTAACAATGAATCTGAAATAATTGCTTTGATTAATAAAGTCGCTGTCAAGAAACACAGTTATACGTAGAACAGAAGCTAAAAGTTAAAATTTGGATTAGATGCTGATAGAATTATTGATGATTTCCGGTTGCATTCTTACAACTCGACGAATCAACTGATACCACATAGTTATGTGTATCCAAAATGATGAAATGATTTGCAGGATATGTCTAATAAAGATGTATTGTTAACAATTTTTTATCAATGAAGGAACAAACGACATATACAACTCGTTCAAGTCCTTCATCACTAAAGCCATGATTTACAATACAAAAATTGGTATCGATTACGACTTATGAAGCTCAGTTGGAAGTCATAATGGATTTTTGAATCATTACCAAATTGATGATAATATTCCAAATTTTATCAACTACCATTGTATCCATCAGAAAATACTGTGCGCAAAAATATTGAAATCCGATGATGTAAGGAATTTGGCACTCAAAATAGTCAATATAGTTAGTTAAAATAGTTAACTACGTATAAAAATCATTTTGCAGAAACGCAAATTCAGGGCAAGAGAATTGTTTGGTCAAAAACCGGAGAATTATTATTGCACCCCGAGGTGCCAAGTTTTTTTTAAGAAAGAATTGACGGCAACTGCCAATAAATCATATTCTCAATAAGTGGAATCAGGTCAAGTCGAATCAAAATGAATTAAATTTGAAACATCGAGGGAAAAAATGAAAACACTCTTGACAGCACAATTTTGGAGACGAGATTTAAAGCAAACCGTAAATATTGCGACCAAATCAGCAGATTAAAACACATGAATACGATCGTTATGCAGATTAAATTTCTTTGTTACGAAATGGGTTCGACAGAAGATTTGAAGATATTTCAAAAATAATATAATTCATGTAATTTCTACTCAATGATGGAATCAGCATAGAAGAAATGTCAAAGAAATTAAAAAGCATGGATTAAAAATGAAATCTTCAATTTTCATGGCGATATATTTTTATAATCAAGAGAGATGAAGCTCTTGATTTCAATAGTAATTCAATTTCAAAAATACATTTACTGTACTTATTGGAATTTATTTCGCGAGGAAATGTGTTGTTGACACCTTTTTTCGGATATACTTATACCCGAAAACAATATTTTCTACCATGAATACAATCGAAAGAAAACATCGCTCTCCTTTGATTGATTACAGCCTGTTTGCAAATAAAATTCGAGTGCATTTGAACAAAAATATGGAAAACTTGTCGAAAATATACAACCAAATGTTTCTAGCGTTTTATCAGATACAAAACAAACATTCAGCATAAAATGTGTTTAAAATAAAGTTGTTCGCAATAAAAAAAAACATAGAAAAAGAGCCTATTGGTATTATAACTAACTAGTTTTTGAGAACAAATAATTATTCTCGCTACTTAAAACAACATTCTACAATCAAACAACTACTTATTAACGGTGACTTAAAAACATATTGTATTGGTAGGAAGGGGTGATGAGAAGTTTGGCCACCCCTGCTATAGAGGATATTGCAGCAAATTTTTCATTTATAACGAGAGATTGACTAACATCTATGAGCATGGATTAATTGGATCAAGATCATGGATCAGATGTTGAAACAGCGGAACTAGTATCAGAGGTGGGTGACCAACATTTTCGATAAAATAAAAAAATCTAACTTTCTTATCTCTATAGAGAGAGGTGAACATAGTTCGACAATGTTGTAGTCCCAGTTATTTAAAACATCTTTGTGGAACAAAATTTTTTTTCTACCTCTTGAAATAACCGATTCCTAATTTGCGTTGGGGTCACCATTAAAAAAAACTGTTTTTTGCTCTAACTTTCATATTTCAAATTTTACATACAAACTGTCTTCGAAAGACTTTTAGAAAATACTGACACAAACATTTTGCGATGCAGAGCTTGTCAATATCTCAACTTCACTCAAAGTTATTGATATTTCATCCCAAGAAATACGTTCTCTGCTGTCATTCTTTCTGGGGTAAACATAAACAAAGTTTATTGGAGGCATTTGAAAGAACAGAGTTCACTCTACATAATGTGTGATTTTCGAAACTATGTCATTTTTCGTGTTCGAGTAAATGAAAATTGAAATCATGAGTTTTTGGGCGCAAAACCATCAATAACTTAGAGTAGGATTTGGATATTGACAAATTCTGCACTGCAAAATGTTGGTCTTCATAAGATCTAAAAGCTGTACGACAGTTTGACAGTTTGTATGTAGAATTTGAAATATAAAGTTAGAGCAAGAAAAGAGTTTTTTTTAATGGTGACCCCAACGCAAATTAGGAAAAAGGCGCTATATCGGTTATTTCAAGAGATTTCATCGAAAATGTTGGTCACCCTATTTCTGGCAACATGAAAATGAGCGCTCTATCATATGTAACAACTTTGTTGAAGTGGAGGCGATCCGGCGTAGTGGTAACATCCATGCCTCCCACGCTAAAGGTCACGAGTTCAATTCTCACTCCCGACATTCTTCCAAAAATGGAAGTAAAAGTGACGAACCAGCCAAATGAGTTGAAAGTCACTATAATACAGATAAAAAAAAACTTTTTTTTTTTTTTTTTTTTTTTTCGCTTATTTTTCGTCGGCCTATTTCCGCCACTTTAGTGCCAATCACCGACATCAGGGAGGCGACTCCACCTGTTCCTACCTATCAGACTCAACAACTCATGAGCCGGGCCAACTTCTTTTACTTCCGCTCCGAAGGAAGACGTAACCAGAGATTTTTCGCCTCAGAAAATCCCAACGACGCCAGCTGGGATTGAACCCAGGATTGTCGGATTGTGAAGCTGTTACGCTAACCATACAACCACTGGCGCCGTCAAAAAACAACCGCTGTCTCCCGGGCAAAGGAGATACACCCAATAAAATGGAGCTACGATCACGAAGAATAATTAGAATGCGATCACCCGAGGAGGGTCCCCGAACTGGAGCTGGTCCTGGAACGGGCGTAAGAGCGAGCGGCCAGCGGCTGGAGGGCGATGTGCAAGAGCGGGCCACCAGCCGGGTTCAACCCGAAGAGCTACCGCCACACGGAAACAGCAGCCATCGACATCACCCAAGAAACGCTGCGCCTACGAGACGTGTTGCGACTGCCAGACGACAGTCGTCCACACTTGTGGGTACCACTAGGCGCCGGATCATGTGGACACACGAAATGAATGAATTCGTGATCCGCGCCTATTACATCTGCACTGCTTTGGAGACGGACATGAGCGGTCGCCCTCGAATACTAACAATGTTCGAGGAAGCGTATCCAGAGTTCGTCGGGAGGCTTGATCAGAACGCGATGAACGCGAGGCGTAGAGCGATAGTACGCAACAACATGCTCTCCCAAACGCAAATCGACGAGATCAAGCAGCAAGAGGTGCAGAGAGAAATAAGCTCCAGGAACAACAGAGCAAGCGATGTGTCGAGACGAAGTTCAGTACGGCTGAGCAATTCATTCGCGAGTGGGGCACGCGAATCAGCACCAGTGGAGGCCACAGTACTACAACCCCCTGAGCCGGAAGACCCACAGCCAGATCAACAACTACTACGCGATCTGGTCTTCCACTACGACGAGGCGATCTCACAGTTCCGCGACACAGACCCATTGTCGCGCCCCAGGATCCCGAAGTTGCAGCATTCCCGCAGGCTGACAAGTGCAGTAAAGCTCATGAACGAGCACGTTCTTCCGCTGCACTTGGTTGATGCTGAGAACATGGAGGAGCTGCAACTGAAAGTTTACTGTGCTGCTGTGGCGACCGCCAAAAGTTTAGGATACCGTATTAGGCCAAGAGGCGGACTGCTCCAACATCTCCGTGAAAGGCGTGAGCCTCCATGGCGAAGGAGATTGGAGCAACGGATCCTAAACAAGCGCGCCGCAATTGGAAGACTGATGGCGTACAAAAGAGGCAGCAGATCGGCGAAATTATGTCGCCAAGTTGCTGTGATCGTGCGGCCTACTGAACTTCGCCAGCTGGGAGCTCACCAGCTGACGGAAAAACTCGACACACTGGTACAGCAATTGAGCGTCCTAACTAAACGGCTGAAACGTTACTCTGACTCTGCAAAGCGCCAGGAACAAAATCGGATGTTCAGAGATAACGAAAAAGCGTTCTACGACCACATTAGCGACGAGAAGCCCGACTACCGCGAAGGTTTGCCAGATATTAGCGATGTGACGAACTTCTGGGCTGGTATTTGGGAGACCCCAGTAGAACATCGCGACGGGCAAATGTGGTTAAGACGGGAGGAGGAGAGTTGTGGTGAAATTGGAGAGATGCCAGCTATCATCGTCGGAGAGAACGATGTCCGCGAAGCCTCGCGGTACCTGAGGAACTGGGCAGCACCGGGCCCCGATGGTGTCCAGAACTTTTGGCACAAGAAGCTGACCGTCGCACATCCAAAGATAGCTGAGTGCTTCAACAAGGTGCTACGTGACCCACACAACCTTCCTGAATTCGCCACCCGTGGCGTCACCTTCCTCCTCCCGAAAGACAGCAACACATTGAACCCATCAAAGTACAGACCGATAACGTGCCTATCGAGTCTGTACAAAATACTGAGCAGCATAATTACCGCCAAAGTTTCTGCTCACTGCGAACAGCATCACATCATCGCAGAAGAGCAGAAAGGATGCAGGAAAAATACGCATGGCTGCAAAGAACAGGCCATCATTGACGCAGCCATAGTCGGCCAGGCGGTATATAACCAGCGGAACCTAAGTATGGCCTACATCGATTACAGGAAGGCTTATGACTCCATACCTCACTCGTTTCTCGTCCGGGTATTGGAGCTCTACAAAATTGATCCCGTCGTCGTTAGGTTCCTGCAGCATGCGATGAGGCAGTGGAGTACGTCTCTGCACCTCAGTGATGGGGAAAATGTGTTGCAGTCTAGAACGCTGCAGATAAAGAGGGGGATATTCCAAGGCGACTCTTTCAGCCCGCTTTGGTTTTGTCTGGCACTGAACCCCCTCAGTAGGACGCTCAATAGAAACGGTCATGGCTATAAAATAAGGTATGGCGACGGCGCCCACGAAGAAGTGACCCATACCTTTTACATGGACGATCTCAAGGTCTACGCTGATTCACGTCAGCGTCTAGGTGTAGCTATCCGGGTTGTCGAAGACATAAGCAGGGACATCTGTATGGAGTTCGGCCTCGACAAGTGTCGCTGTGTCCACCTGCTGAAAGGACAACTTACCGAATCCGGAGGCTACGAGGTCTATGACGGCGAGTTTATAAGAGACATGGTTCGTGGCGAATCCTATAAATATCTTGGATTCCGACAGCTCACCGGGATTCGCCACTCCGACATCAAGACGGAGCTGCGAGACAAGTTCTTGAGTCGAGTGAACTGTGTCCTGAGGACTTTCCTCAACGCGGGGAACAAGGTACGCGCGATCAACACATTCGCGGTTCCCCTGCTGACCTTCAGTTTTGGTGTAAATGGAGCAAAACTAACCTAGAGGACCTTGAGAGGAGGATGAGGAAAGCATTCAAAGAGGCCGGAATGCACCATCCTCAATCGGCACTGGAGAGAGTTTCACTACCACGCAAAGAAGGGGGACTTGGAATCGTCGACATTTCTGCACTGTGTGTTGCCCAGGTACGACAACTGCGCGAGTACTTCGCAGAACGCGCCAACCAAAACGCGCTATACCGGGCTGTCTGCGCCGCCGACAGAGGATACAGCGCTCTGCACTTGGCGCAAGCGGAGTACCAACTCAACTGCAATCTGCAGACAGTGGAGGAGAAGATTGCAGCTTGGAAGCAGAAGGCAGTGCATGGTGCCCACCCCCATCAACTGGAACGGCCACACGTCGACAAGGCCGCATCTAATCTGTGGCTAACGCGTGGTGAACTCTCTTCAGTAGTAGAAGCCGACATGATAGCCATCCAGGACAGGATAATGCCGACGAGAAACTGCAGGCGGTACGTCTGGCATCAAGACGTTGATGACATTTGCCGGATGTGCCATCAACCAGGTGAAAACATAGAGCACATTATGGGAGGCTGTCCCGTTTTGGCCAACGCAGCCTACACCGAGCGCCACAACAACGTGGCCCGTATTGTTCATCGACAACTGGCGCTCCAATGTGCTCTACTGGAAGACAACGTACCAAACTACCGGTACCTGCCTGCACCTGTCCTGGAAAATGACCGTTTCAAGCTGTACTGGGATCGCACTGTTCTGACCGACCTCTCGATCCACCACAACCGCCCAGATATAATGGTTTACGACAAGAGCGACCGCAAAGTCACCATCATCGATGTCGCTATTCCACTGAACCAGAATCTGGAGGAGACCCACGGTCGCAAAATCTGCAAGTACCGACCATTGGCCGTGGAGCTCAAGGAACTGTGGGGGCTAAGGGAGGTCCCAAGAATTGTTCCAGTTCTCTCTGGAACTGGAATTATCCCGAAGACACTTCTGGAAGCGCTAAAGGTGTTGAACATCGAGAAGGAATTGGCCGGCATCCAAAAGTCGGTCATCCTTAGCACCTGCGCGATTGTCCGACAATTCCTCGGTCAGGACTAAAACAGCACGAGCATGCAGATACGTGCATTCCGCAGAGCCTAGTCCCCCTTTGGCATTCAGAAGCCCGGGGGCAGGTGAAAATTCTGGCTAGGTTCGCCTAGTTAAGAAGTGAGATAAGTCTGGCAAAAAAAAAAAACTTTGTTGAAGACAGTTTTTGTCTAGAGAATAACTGTCGAGCTCTGAATGCTAATTAAAATCCACTTAAATGCATCTCCTGGACCATTGAGCAATGGCTTGGCATTTCATTCGAACGAGAAAGAAATACTAAGACTTTGATTTTGATGCAATTTTGGACCATTTTGCTTCAGCTAAAGCACGCAAGGCAAAGATTTGGCTGGAGAATAAGTAAAGCTGGTAATGACATTTCTAGCCTTCAAAATACGAATGAACTGCTCAAAGTTAACATTGGTATAAGTGAGTAGTTTTCCTCATATTTATACAAAATATCACAATCTCAAAACTAGTGAAATAATCGCCATTTTCATTGTTTTCCGGGAGCGCTGTCTACCCTAACTACGCCGCTGCCACCGCGCACTGCATGGAGGAAGTTTTTCTCCACGCATAACAACACGGGAGCAGCGGCAATTGGAGGATGCTCATGAATTTTTCAACGTTAATTGTTTTATTTGTCTTTGCCTTTTTCGTCCAGCCTCCACGGAACGGCTCGCGCTGATTGATGCCCGCTGGATTACGTGTCCGGGAGATGTCGCTGATTGCGTTCATTCATCGATGCACTCCGACTCCGAGATTCAGGTACAGACTCAGCACAAGCCGTTCGGCAATGGGGGTTTCTTTCGGAGAACTGGTTTTTACACGACAGAGCTAAAAACCGAACAACGCAAAGAAACAGCAGTGCAATTCCAAATGAGATCGAACTAAAAATGCCGATTTTAAAAACTTGTATTTTTTATTCGAACGAAAGTTTGTATTCCGTTTGGGTTGGAGGAATTATGAGTTTCCCACAGCATTTGGGAATTTTTTGACTCAAGTGCAACTTTTGAGAAGGGCGTATCGATTTTAGTAAAAAAAAATCTTTGATAATTTATATCTCAAAAACTATGAGTCGTATTGAAATAGTGTCTTAGAAAAAGTTATAGAGTGTTGATATTAAAACGCGAAAAAAATATACACTGAGAAAAAAAATAGTACTCTTGTTTTATTTACAAAAAAAAACTTTTATTTGTAAAATCTAAAATGCATAATTTTTTTTTAATTTCACATAAAATTGAAATCATGTAGAAAATTTAAAAAATGGGTACAAGATGGTAAAACTATTTTTGGCGAACTTTGTGGAACATCGAATTTTCATGAATTTTCGAAACTTCGAATCTTTGTATCTTTGTATTTTTAGCCACAAATTATGAATCCTGATGTGATTTAAAATAAAAAAGCTCTTTATCAATCTCCTTCTAAATGCAGCCATTTTGGATCACCGGTTAACTTTGAAATATCATATCTCAAAAACAAAAAAATCATCTCTGATATCGAGATATGTTATGTAAAATATCCTCAGCTTTCAAGAAGAGATATTTAAAAAATATAGTGCACTCTAGTCCAAAGCCATGAAAACAACTACAATCAATAATTACGAAAACAAAATCCATTGTTTATGCAAGTTCATTTCTTTTTTAACAAAACACTAGCTCATTTGCTTCAATTTGATATGTCGATCATCTAAATCGGACCATTGATTCAAATGTTGTGAATTTTTGAAAAAAAGTCAATTTTGGGAAAAAGTTGAAAAAAATGATTTTCCGGACCACCCTCAAATGGTAATGACGAAAATGAAACTTACGAAAAAATGGGTGGGTTATATTACTACTTTAGCTTAACAATCATTTCAGTGAGCAGAAGATATGAAGACATATCCTTCAATGCAATCTTGAACAACCGAGCCAAAGCGTTATGTTCGTACCCGTTCTTGTAATCCGTGTTAGGAAAACACTTTACGGAGTGCAAAAAAAAAATGCGGGCGCATAAGTACCTCCGGCTTGCATGAATCAACAACTTCAACTTCTACTTTATATACTATAGAGGATTTAAACCTGAAAGTTCATTTGTCTCTAGTGTCTGCACGATTTTCCCAGGTTCCTATGTTTAGGAGACCGTGTTGAGGAAACTTATTCTAGTTTGCACAAAGGCAAGCGAGTACAAAAGTACTCGCAGTTTGCATTTATTTGCAAAGCCGATTTCCCCATACATCTTGGTTTAGAAGTCTGCGTTGGGGAAATACATTTCAGTCGAAACAAAAATACCTCCGACTTGCATGTATTTGCAATGTCAATTTCCCTACGCTCCATGGATTTGAAGTCTATGTTAGGGAAACACGTTTCAGTCCGAACAAAAATACCCCCGACTTTCATGTATTTGCAATGCCAATTTCTCCAAGGCTGCTTGGTTTTGACGGCTGTGTTAGGAAAACCGTAAATCGGGCCAATCAAAACGAGGTAGATAGGGCGTTTAGATAACGCTTAACATTTTACAGTTTTTCAATTGTTTATCTTATGAAAAATAACATTTTATTAATTGCGATAGAAGCTTAGAAATATTCCCTATCAATTGATGCAAACATCTTTCCGATCCAGTATGTTCGAGTTATAAGTTTTCGAAATCTTTAATTTATTCATGCATGTTCTGTGTTTAGGTTTTCATTTTACCCCCCATGTACTCCGGTTATACGTAGTCCGACGTCAAAATAAAAAAAAAATACGGGTCTTATATTTTGCAATAAAGAACAAAACTACCACTTTTCATGAAAATCTGAGAACCGCTATATCGCTTTGGCATGGAATGACTGTATAAATTTAAAAAATAATAAAATTGGAAAAGACAATAAATTAGAAATGTTTTTTCAAATATCTCGAGAATCCCTACATTTAGAAGGAGATTGATAAGGAGCTTTTTTTTTATTTTAAATCACATCAGGATTCATAATTTGTGGCTAAAAATTATTGTTAACATACAAAGATTCGAAGTTTCTAAAATTCATGAAAATTCGATGTTCCACAAAGTTCGTCAAAAATAGTTTTTCTACATGGATTCTATATCAATGAAAAAATAAAAAAATATGTATTTTAGATATTTCAAATTAAATTTTTTTTTTGTAAATAAAAAAAATGTTTCAGTATATTTTTTTTTCACATTTTACATAAATACTTTATAACTCTTTCTAATACACTATTTCGACACGACTCATGGTTTTTGAGATATAAATTATCAAAGATTTCTCTTACTAAAATCGATACGCCCTTCTCAAAAGTTACACTTGAGTCAAAAAATTCCCAAATGCTGTGGAAAACTCATATTTCCTCCAATCCAAACGGAATACAAACTTTCATTTGAATCAAAAATACTCATTTTTTGTCATTTGTCGATTTTATTTGGAATTGCTCAAAAACAAAAAATCAAGTGCAGTGCGGTTGATATTATCATGAACCGGTATATCGAATAACGAATTATTCATCAAACCACCTTCCCGAGTCTAGCTTTCTGGTACTCATGACCACACGACAAGCGACTGCAAACACACAAACCGCATCTGTTACATTAATCAATTAAATTTTCTATTTTTCCCTCAGCTGCTCAGTGGAAAACCGCATTTTGAGGAATTTCACTTTCCGCAATTATCCGGCAACTGCCAGTAGCGTCTTTCTGAATGATTCATTCGGTGAAATTTTTTTCCCCCATTTCTATTTGTTCGTCACCATCGCCGTTTTCGTAGCTTCGTTCCCATCCAGTGTTTATTGCAGCAAAACCTTCGAGAACTCTGCAGAATTCCGAAGCACACTTCAGACTCACAGTGTCTCAGTTTGCACTCAACATAACCTGCCAGGCTGTGACAACTTGGGGGAAGCAGGGCCAAAAAACTTCATCCCGCGTGCCTCTCGATGCATTCGAGCCTCCCGACGAGATCCTTCGAACGCGCGGGATCCGAAGCTGGGACTCCGGGCTCAGAGTTCAAGCCAAGCCCCGTCTGAAGCAAACCGCAACCGCTAATAGCTCCGTCTTATCAAGTCGGTGCACTTTTCGACGGGAGCCGTCCCCTCGGCTGCTGTCACCGGTTGTTCCGACCCGCACTTCCAAGAAGCAAAAACCTTGAATCGAAAGTAAGATGAAACAGATAATTAGAGCATGTGCTCTCATTTATTATTTGCGCTCGATGCCTTCGTCTGTCTGTTTGTCTGTGTGTTAGTGTGGGTTGGCGAAGGTTTTGACCAGTGTAATACCAGGTTCTGGTTTAATTAATTCTAATGGTTGCCCCGTCAAGCGTAGCTTTTGTTCTTTTCCTTTCGTTTTGTTTTTTGTTTTTTTTTTTTGCTGCTCCATTTCACTTTGAAAGAGATTAATCACCAGACTTCTTCTGCGAGCGTAATCCGTAATTTCTCCCTTCTGCTGGTGCCGGGTTAGCTTTAAAGGTCTTTTATTCTCAGTTCAATTGAGACACCATTAACTAGTTCTGCTCCATACGCCTATCACTTGTCCAGCTCATTATCACGGGTGACCTTTTTACGCTTACGCTCATCGTAAAACATTTCCCCGTCCAATTAGGCAATATGCGGACGATGAATTTGACCCACCGAAATGTTTGCTTAAGTGTGAAGCAATCGCTCAGACGGAAGTCATTTGTTTCTATTTATTCTCCAATCGTCTGTCACTTTCGAAGCGTGTCATCTTGACACTATTTTTTTTGTCCACGCATAAGTGTGTGCTCAATGATTTTGATAAGAGCAAATGGACGAGGAAGGGTAAATTTTTTTTTTATCTGTATTATAGTGACTTTCAACTCATTTGGCTGGTTCGTCACTTTTACTTCCATTGTTGGAAGAATGTCGGGAGTGAGAATTGAACTCGTGACCTTTAGCGTGAGAGGCATGGATGTTACCACTACGCCGGATCGCCTCCATGTCCTATAACTTGCATTTCTACCGACCGATTTACGCGTTTTGCGTTTTGCGTCTGGTTTCCTGTGGTATAAAAATATTGTACCTCACTGCTTCATTAGTTGCTTGTTATTGAAGGCACGGATTTTAGAGCACAGCTTTCAATTTTCCATAATCAGAACCATTTACGGAGGAGTGGATTATAATGTATTGCAGGTAAATCAAACTAAAGAGAATTACTGATTTGATTAGTATGTAAATGATCATATCAAGTGTCTCCGCTGTCCGGTGGTCTAACTGGATAATGGAAGAACAGAAGGAATACTATTACGTATAAATGGCTACTGTGTAAATGTACCATATGCAATGGAATAGAAGGGAATACTCTTACGCCGAAAAATTGCAACTGTGTAATGTGCTATTTATGGATATGATAAGCATCTGACATGTACACGATTAAAATTCGGCTCTGTTACAGCTAGAATGCTAATGAGCCTGAAATAAACAAATGAGATGAAAAATTCGAGGGGTTGTATCCGAGACACGACCTCTTAGGACGTTGGACTACGCAATCTTTTTTTTTTTTTTTTGAAATTTGTTGGTTTTTTCATTTCGGATATTATTTGCGAATACGCCAAAAGTTCATAAATAACTCTTCAATGAAAAGTTCCGGGGACCCTGAGAAGGTTTAATGGCTTGCGTGGTTTTGTAGAATAATTTCTAGAAGCAACGATTCTTTGTTGCCTTTGCGAGAACAATACACTAATTGGTCATAAGTCGCAATTTGTTTCTTTATATCAATGCACGCATTGCACTGAGTATTTAACGAGAGGCATCATCCGTGCATCGCCATTCATCAAGCATCAAACACGCTTCTAACAGATGCACACAGTTGCAGCGATAAACTTCAAGTGAATCATTCGCTTGTCACAGCTCGAGGGGAAACATAAAACACAAAACGAGCAGAATAAGCGACCTTTATTGTTTCGGGTACAGAAAGATTCTGAGCGGCAGTTTACCTACTTCCAAACATTCTCTTTTCGCTATCCCCCTTCGTTGTTTCTATTTTCCTTCTTCTTCTTTTCTTTTATTTACGGAGACTTTAAATCCAACGATTCATTCGTCTCCGACTGTTTCTATTCTAGCGGCTGCATAAGTTGCTCGTTATTGACAGCTCTGTTCGGGAAAGCACACAAATGGACAGAACAAATGTATGGGGAAATGGGAATGCTTCCAATTTTCATCAATTCAAATCATATACATACTATGGGATTGTAATGTAAAGCATATCAAACAAATCTTAGATAATTTCCTATTCGATTGGTACGCATATCGTTAAAATCCGTTCGCAGCAAAAATAGTTATTAACATTAACTTTATATCATAAAAACGTGACCTCTTTTCTGATTTGGCACCCTTAATGTAAGACGTAATCCTACGTCAAAAAATCTGCTATTTGGCATGGCTAATGTTGAATCAGCCATAATAGTTTGAGATTCTGGTTCCTTGGGGTATTCTGATTATTTCTCGACTGGGTAATTTGTTTTTCAGTTTACCCGTGTTGTCCATTATGTTTCTAAAATCTTTCGACCAGAAAAGTCATCTGTAAGTTGGTGTTTTTTGGGAGTTTTGATAATCTCAAAAGAGGAAATTGAAAATAGTATTTCGGATAACGAAACTATAAAAAATCGTCAGAGTGGGAACAGAATATTCCATTTTTTTAACGTAGAACTACGTCTTTCAGGAAGGTTGTCAAATCACAAAACAAGTCACGTCTTTATGAAATATAGTTAACGTTAATAGCTATTTTCAATGTAAACGAATTCTCATGATTTGCACACCAATCGATTCGGAATTGCTCTAGAATTCGTTTGAAATGCTATACATTACGATTCGCTAATCTCTAAACGGTTTAAATTCATGAAAACTCCGCCGATTTGTGTGCTAACCCTTCCCGTGTTTCGAATGCTTATAACTCGAACATTTCCTAATAGAACGGAAAGATGTTTGCATCAATTGATAGGAAATATTTCTACGCGTCTATCACAATAAATAAAACGTTATTTTTCATGAGATGAACAATTGAATAACTGTAAAATGTCAAGCGTTATCTAAACTCCTCAACTGCAAAGGATTGATTGGCCCGATTTACGGTTTCCCCAACACAAACTTCAAAATCAATGCACCTGTGGAAGTCCGCTTTGCAAATATACATGCATGTCGGTGATGTTTTTGTTTCCACCGAGCTGTGTTGCCCTAACACGGACTTCAAAATCAATGTGCCTGGGGGAATCCGCTTCGTCAAAACATGCAAGTCGGGGTATTTTTTGGTGTTGAGTACTTTTGTACTCACTTGTCGTTGTGCAGACCGGAATATCCCTAAAACGTACTTTTAAACTGAGAAGCCTGGGAAAATCTTCATTTCAGATACTAGAGGTGAATGAACTTTCGCGGTTCGAGAATTACGCAAACATGAGATGTGCAATAATTTCTGAGGGAAATATAAAATACAATGTTCGATTGACAATTCATCCGTTCATATATTTTGATAGTCCTAGGCATCGTATCAAACGTAAGAGAACGTTCATCAAATTTATTTTTAACGAAGAGCATAATCTATTACAAATATTTCGATATATTCTAAAATAATATTCGAAGTGGTAAACAAGTGGATTGCATAATATAATCGCGTAGTTCTACGTCGAAAATATGCGGTCGTGTCCTAGATACAACCCCTTACAAATTTTTCAACGACAAGAACTTATTTACACTCCGAATACAATATTGAGATGTCGATGTTTCATTGGTGGATTCATATTTTTGAGATCTGATCAGTTCGGATTTGGAACCTGAAGAAAGATTTATGTGATCTGAAATTTGGAATTGTAACCTGGATATTTTTAATAATTTGATAATTTTAACATCAGAATTCGTTGTTCGAAATGTATTATTAATCTCCATAATCTGAATCGAAAATTGAGAACCGGAATTTGTAAACTGTAATTTTTTTTATTGGTATGAAATCCGATTTTAAATTTGAATCTGATTGCGATTTGTGGTTGTGAAATTTGCAGATCAAAATATGTGCAAGTGCGAACTAAAATTGTCCATTTTTATGAAGAAAACACATAATTTTCAGGGGGCTCTCAAAATATTTTTAATCGAAGTAATGCCCGTTTGTTTCTACATATCTCGCCTATCTCTCAGGCAAATTTTCAATATTTTTTTGACGTAGGACTACGTCTTTCATTTCTATACCGGGGTTTAAAATCAAAGTTTCGAAACCGAAAGCGTTACGCCGGAGACCGAGATTTTGAGCGTTAATAGCTCCTAAACAACTGAACGAAATGGTATGATAAACACTTCATTCGAAAGATAAAATGTCTACGCGTTATATACTTGTTACTTTCTGATCCAAAAACTTGTTTCAATAGTCTTAAAATTGTTCTAAAAACAGGCTATTGAAATCACCAATCGGTATATAAGCGAGCGCCGCTCGGAAATCCACTCAGTTCTAATTGAACAGCGATTGGAGCATGTTGTCGCTGTTGTGGTGAAGCTCTTCGTGTTTATCATGAAAGCACGGATGAACGGTGTCACCAAGAGCCTGTTTGTGCACCTTAGGCCAGAAGGGAATCCATCAGGAGGAGAGTGATGCCACAAACGGTTCCCCGGGAAGACATCGCTACACACACATACACGCGCGGAATTCTTTCCGTTTGGATGCCATTCAGCATCGAGAAAGTTTCGGAAAGATCTAATCATTTCTGGAATATAATATGCCAGTTCCTCTGGGAATTTAAAAATACATTCATGTAAAAGAGTTTATTTTAATGTTTTCTAACCATATAACACAGCGACCAAATACATTTGATTTTGTAATTTTTCAACCAAGTGTAATTAGCAGGAAAGCTTCTGAAGATTATTCTTTCCCATCAGTAGGATATTTCCGTATCCAACATTGTATGCGCACGCAATCGATAATTGCTCAGTTGCCGAAAGTTCCGAGCTCAGAGAGTTCATTCCCCTCTAGTTTGCCTTCCAAATTGCCATCGTAAACCACACATTCTCTCGATTCAATCACACACACAAAACATACTTAAGCGATAGTCTGGTGGTGAGACGCATTCATTTTTCGTGAGGACATCGACAAGACAACATCGTTGCCTAACGTGCTGGAGGAGGTGGACGGCGAAGGATCGACACATACACGCGCAGAACTCTTTCCGTTAGGATGCCATTCAGCATCGAGAAAGTTCCGGAAAGATCTAATCATTTCTGGAAAATAATCTGCCAGTTCCTCTGGGAATTTAAAAATACATTCATGTGAAAGAGTTTATTTTAATGTTTTCTATCCATGTAACACTGTGACCAAATATTTTTCAATCAAATGCTATTAACAGGTGGTTATCGAGTTAGTATTAACTACTGATGGGCTTCCAGTATCGAGGAAAATGTGGAAATATATAATCGTTGCTGGAAAATAATCTGCCAGTTCCCCTTGGAATTGAAAATTACATTCAAGTGAAAGAGTTTATTTTAATGTTTTCTATCCATAAAATATCCATATAATACCTTTGGTTTTGTGATTTGTCAATCAAGTGCAGTTAGCAGGAAAGCTTTTGAAGATTATTCTTCAGAACAAGGTTTTTCGTATCCTATATTGGATGCATAAAACCTTGTGCCTCCAACGTAACGCTCTCGTTGCCGAAGTCCCCCAAATATTCATTTATTCATTCATTCAGAATGGATTTAGATTCAACTTCAAAAAAATGATCTCTAAATCAACGATAGTTCTACGTCACCCTTGCGGTTATACCATAGATATAACCCACTTCCTGTTTTTTGTTTCGACGATATCCTGACGGGGCCAAGTCTTGAGAATACGGCTTTAGCGGTGTGCACCGGTGCGTTCTCATGGTGTAACATTACTTTACCCTTTTTCGGGCTCACTCCGGTATTTATTCCATCCATCAAACTTTATATTTGAGGGGCTTAGAATGCAAGGGGTGTAAGTAACTTGATTTCTCTTCGTCAACTTTTTCTTTGATTAATAATTCAACTGCAAAAACGTTCCAATCTGAGTTGGCTATAGAATCCGATAGATGAGATTCTGACCTACCTTCCACATGGTCAAATACCAAACGAGAGGGTCGATGTAGAGAAATCGATCAAATCACTTACACCCCTTTCATGCTAAGCCCCTCATTTATCATTTGCTATTGGCAGCTGGTGGGATTTCAACACATGAAATAAGCTAAGCCGAATCCATCAGAAAAATTTTTCTACCATCAAAAATAGAAAGAATGAAATGCAAGTATTGCAACACAACATAGTAACATTGAAAACTTATCAAAAGGGGAAAATGTGGACAAAAAAACTAAAAATCCTCAACGGTTCTGCGTGGGGGATTAATATTTGCGTATTCGGTATTAAGCATTTTGGGTGGATTTTTCCAAAAAATTGATTGAATGGCACTTATGTTATAGTTCACATTGAAACGATGTAAAGAATTTACCAAAGTGTTAAGACGGACAGTGAAAACTTTATGATGGGAAGAGAATTCAACTTACGCTCTCAGGGTTTCTCTGTGTTTGTTTACAATTCAGTTGCAGGAAAGACGAACGATGAGAAAGAGAGAGAGAAAATATAAGCATTGCTCTCATGAGCGATAAACTGGTACGTCTCTTCATTTACCTGTTCGTTTTACCCCTCACCATATGTCCTTTGCACCTGCACTCAAAAAAATATTCAAAATATCTGCCTGTTTTTATTCCAGTAGAATACCATAACACTTTTGTGAAACATTTTACCGATCAATTCGAGAAACTGTATAAGAGAAAATTTTTAGATTATATTCATATAAATTCGACATAAATCTGTTCAGTAGAACTTGAGATATAGGGCCTGATTCTCGAATACACTACGAATACACTTCACGGTGGAAACGGTATGAAACGCATTCGCGATGACAACGGTACGGTGTCGACATCTGGATGCGAGATTAGTTTCCCACTAAATTTATCATTACAATATCAAATTATCTTCAGATTAAATTTTTGTATGAGATTATTATATCACATGAAGAAAACAAAGTTTTCCACTCACATTGAATACCAGTTCGATACGAAGAAGTAAATTTTCATTAATGATTTTTTATTTGAAAAGTGCTCATTCTGCCTGAAAACTCATCATTATCTTCGACACTTCACTAACCCGTAAAACGTAGTTCAATGGCGTGCCGTTTATTTCGTTTCCACCGTGAAGTGTATTCGAGAATCAGGCCCATAGTGTACGCTAGTTTGAAAAAGAAAGAGAGGAAAACGCTTTTGAAGTTAATTGTTATAGCCGAATTAGATTAGATATCGCATCACTAAAATGACTATAAATCGGTAAATAATGGGATTTTCGAAAAGTTCTTTCTAGGGTATATTCTTGAATGCCTAAACATCAGAAATATGAGATTTTTCATGTTTTTAGATTTTTTCAAGAACACTGCCTTAACATATCCATCTTACCCCCGTTCACCTATAGCATGGAGGATTCGATCTATATATATATATAAAAATGGATTTCTGTCTGTCTGTCTGTCTGTCTGACTCTTATGGACTCGGAAACTTCTGAACCGATCAACATGGAAATTGCTATGTAGGGGTTTTGGGGCCGGGGAAGGTTTTCATGATAGTTTGAGACCCCTCCCCCCTCTCTAAGGGGAGGGGGGGTCTGCCATACAAATGAAACACAGATTTCTGCATTACTCGAGAATTAATCAAGCAAATGAAACCAAATTAGGCATAATGAGGTTTTAGGATGCAACAAATGTCTCTATGATGGTTAGACTCTCCACCCCTATCTCTAAAGGGGGGCTGCCATACAACTGAAACAGAAATTTCTGCATAATTCGAAAACTAATCAAGCGAATGGAGCAAAATTTGTCATGCGAATGTTTAGGGGACACAAATCGTTTCCATGGTGAATAGACATTCCTTCCCTCTCTCTAAGGGTGGGGGGGACTGCGATACAAATGAAGCATGCATTTCTGCATAATTCAAGAATTAATCAAGCAAGCTGTACCAAATATGGCATGTGGAGATTTTAGGGAGCAAGAAACATTTCTAAGGTGGTTCTACACACCCCTCCACCCCCATTTCTATGGGGGGGAGGGTGGCTGCCATACAAAATGAAACACAAATTTCTGCATAACTCGAGAATAAAGCAAATAGAACCAAATTTAACATGTGCAGGTTTTAGGGTGCAATAAATGTTTTTATGGTGGTTTGACACCAGCAGTGAGGAACTAGGGAGATTCCTGCCGTGAAGCACGTGATCGACTGTTCCTTATAGGTCCTCCCCCAACAGCTCCCGCAGGTGAGTGTGGACACGATTCGGTCGTGGTCTGGCTGACACAATGTAGTTATGAAGAAATCAAATTACCTAAAATCTATCAGTGTCCATGTGCTATATGAAACGTCCCACACCAGAAAAACAAAAAGAAGAAAAACCGAAACAGTGGACCAAAATAGAAAAAATAAACATGAAAAAACTAACATTTAGTTCAACGAATATGCTCAAAGTATAGTGAAAAATAGTGAAAAACATCTATCAGTGTGTTAAAAAAAACATGACAATTGAAAATTTTCGGAAAACTTTGAAAGAAAAAGGGAAAATTCGGAAATATCAATTACCATATGTTCTACAATTACATAGTGACAAGTGCTGTTAGTCCATTTGATGTTTGCGCTAGCGAAATTGATCTTTATTCAAAACTGGAAATGGATTTTAATGTGATGAAACGCACTCCTATATCTTCTTCTAACAATACCAAAAAAAGGGACGCCGGATGTGTTGATAAGAGCAGAACTCCGAGGAAGGAATTGTCCGATTTACGGCAGTCTTTATTCTATTATATTTTCTGTATAAAACATTTATTCCATGCAACGAAGAAAAATGTTATTTGCAAGTGGTTAAACAATCTTAATTGTGTCTGAAAATAATCTGATAATATAATGATGAGTTTTGTTAGAAATACTAGGAATTTTACAGTAAAAGGTAAATTTTAAGGTAAATTCAACGGTCGATTAGAATATCAATTAATGAACAGTTCTGCGATTGGACCCATGAACTTGCTCATAGTAAGAAAACGAGAGTGTTTGAAGGTATTGATAACAAAAAAAAACAAATTTTGGGCGGGACGAAGTTTGCCGGGTCAGCTAGTAAACGATATATTTTGCAATTTTTATCGAAAATCTTCTTTGAAACAGGGAGAATTAGTTTATCGTTCCGTCGAAAAGACGTAAAACTTATTAACAGATTTTTAAAACTAAGCAATGCTTAGACATCACAAGATCACAGAAAAAAGAAAAGAGCCAGTTTATTTCTTTTTACTTTATTATGTACTGTGAGATAAGCTCACTTTTGAAAAATGATTCAAGCTGGTCATTGGAAGAAAATTCTAAATACAACTTTGGTTCCTGTTTTAAAGTCTGATTGTATACTTTATGTATCTTACTGTGTATTTTTGATTTCATATAAAAATACAAAATCTCTTTAATAAAGAAAGAAAAAAATCAGTTTTCAGATTCAATTTGTTAACCCGCCATGCACCGAATCTCATTATCGAAGTTGTCGGAGTTAGAATGGACCAAGATGCTGCGCGGGAAGCAATAGGAAACTGTTTATAGCACATAGATAGAGACAGATGAAAAACTGAAAAATAATCGAATGAAGGAGGAGATAAAAAGTATTTGAATTATAGAAGAAAAGGGTCTATACAGTGCATTGAGCAGGAAACTATAGTTGGTTGAGATCTGAAAGCGAAAGGAAGTTAAACTACAGTTGAATCAAAAGGACTAAAGTTATAGGGAGCAGAAACTACAATAGGAGCTTGAAAAAGAAATAAAATTTAAGTTAGAATTAGTAGAAAGGTGAATTTATTAGTTTTTTGAAAAATATTTACTGAAATTTATTATTTTAGGAGCTAAAAGATTTGAATTACTTGAGCTAGAAATTTGTTTGATTTTCGGGTTACTATACCGAAAAATGTAAGTGACATTCTATTTGTACTGAATCGATTTATTTAAAATAAAACTATTTATTTTTTGTTACAAACAAAACTGCTACGAAAATTATAAACCGGAAATCCGAACACAATCCGATTCGAATTTCCAATTGCCGATCTGTAAGAATTCATGTTGATAGCATCTCAATGCGGAAATTACTTCAGAAAGAATTACGTGGCTGTTTCCAAGCTTTGTTTCCAATACATTGTAAAATAAAACTAACATCTAAATTTTCCTTCCCTCTATTTCAGGATCAAATTGGACCATCTACGTGGGACTGGCCTTCACCGCGGCGGTTTGCATCGCCATTGGTGCCACCCTGACGCGGATTGCTCGTCGGAAGAAGACCATCCCCGCATACGATCTTGCACGATCAGGTGAGTTCCTTACACTCATATTTTGTTTACGAAGGCAAAAAACCAAAAATACATAAATATTGCGAATTTATTCAAAACACATAGCATTACATAATATAATAAACAACGGAGGCAAACAAAATCACTCCGGTCGAATAGATGTTGCGTTCGGAGACGCCAGCAGCAGCCGCATCATCTTCTTTCACCGTTTGATTCGCATTGCGGGCAGCTTCAGCCCAGGGATCAAGAAGGACCTTGCCGGTTCCATCAGTTCTTTCGGCTCCGCCAGCATTTTGCTCGGCAGCTGCAGCTTCAGCAGCAGCTCTTTCAGCCTCAGCAGCCGCTCTTCCGGCTGCGCTGCATTTTTTCAAACCACATTTGGGACGTAGTGTTACCTTGTAACGCCAGTCCTGAGGGCGCATCTGGCATCCGGGTTTCGGAGCCGGAGCTGGAGCCGGGACGGGTTCAACCTTAGGTTCGGGTTTCGGTTCGGGTTTCGGTTCGGGTTTTGGGTCGGGCTTTGGTTCGGGCACGGCTTCGTGCTTGGGCTTGGGTTCGGGTGGAAAATCCGCTCCGGGCTTCGGCAGAGAACCTCCTTCTCCAATTCCTGGCGCAACCGGGAACACTGGTAATTTACTCTCTGGTCCGGTTCCGGGATTCTTAGATGCAGGACCGTCTACTTGATAATCCTCTAGATTATAATCTTCGTCGGTACCTTTGGGTTTTGGCAGTTCTACATGCGTTATGTTCAACTGATCTCCACCGCTCGATACCGCTTTTTTGGGCGACATGGTTGGTTGGGTTGACTCTGTTCCGGGTGCGGTTGTGACCGTAACACCAGGATACTGTCCTACAGAACCAAGGCCAGGTTTTTTTCGGGACTTGGTCGGAACAGGGGGTCCCTGGACCGGTTCTACTGCTGGGTATGGGAAATCCGGAGGCATTTTGGGAAACTCTTGCGTGACTGGTGGTAGAGGAACAGCGCCAGATTCCACACTGGCTGCAGTTGTGGTGCCTTCCTCCCCAGTGGGAGCAGCTGTAGTGGTGCCATCTGGCGCTGCAGCGGCTTCCGCAGTATCTTCACCATCAGCTGCTCTTTTCACCAATCTGGTAGCAATATCTTCTCGGATGTTCCTGCGTTAGAGAAAGGAAATCGATTCAACCGAACATCCGGAGCTAGCCTTCGCCCAATACTTACGCGCAACCAGAAGAACTACACTTCTTCAAGCCCTCCTCCGAATCCAAACTAGAGCTTCGCAATTCGCTTGAGAACCATCTTTCCATCGGATCATGCTTCAAAATCTCAGCGTGTGAATGATCCAGGAAAAATCCAATCGCCAAGACCATTAAAAAAGTCCAACGACTTCGTCTCGTACCCATCTTGATTGCTTGACGATCGCACTTGGAATGGAAAATTTTTCACCTAGTTACCACTCGACGCCTACTTGTGCGGATGGGTAGATATTTCGCGTAATTCCAAGGTTCAGTGGACGGATTGGCGAGGCGTTGCTTGAGCGCTCGATTATCATGAGGTTCAAAAATATAATTTCAGAAAACCCCACCGACAATCTGGCTGAAGGGGGCAGCGCTCTGGTGACCCAATGACACGCAACGCAACTGAGCAAAACATATTCATGTCATGGAGCGAAACCGATATCTTACACAATTTGCGAACCAAACCTGCAAACCTGGTTTGGGGCACTGGCGAAATTATTCTGATGTTTATAACTGCCACCGGGTGGTTGTAAAAAGTTCAGTTATGTCGGAACGCGTGTGTGTGTATATAGTAAGTAATCAACCCCTGTCTCATAGGTGCTGGAACTTTAATGAAATGCAATTATATGCAATTAGAGTACACTTGCAGTAATGGAAATTAGTTGCGGCCATTTATCAGAGCGCGCTGCGAGAAAAAGAATTACTGTGGCCGCGGATTCAAAGGACACTTTTGAATGGCATTCGCGGCGCGTAAGCGCACCCATCTCGCGAGATAATTTATGCTTATCCAAGTTAAACGATATAAACAGACAAATGATGTAATTTTGGTGGAATTAGGTGATATTCCGTAATTGCGTTTGTCAGAATATATGACAACTGGGATTGCACTTTGTTATGCATGCTTCGGCCTGGTAATTAACGGATCGGAGCATTTTTTTCAAATTTCTCATTTGTTGCTTGAGTTTACTGATTTCCAAACAAAACTTTTATATTGGAATTGATTTGAGGAAGAATAATTAATTTTGGCCGATGGTTCGATTCCGGTTGAAATATGATTTAAATCGTGTTTGTTTTATTATTGTAAACTTCGGTTACCTATTTTTTCATCAATTACTTATTTCTCAACGATCCTTCCATCGGTCGGCGCATCTCTGGTAGTTGTTTTTGACTGCGAATCCGTGTTTAGGTTCGATTTAAAAATGATCATTATCGAAAGACTATTCTATTGGTTGTTCAATTTGTTAGTATTCGAAAAACTATCGATTTGTCAGGGTGTACCGCAATCATGAAACATTTACGATCGATTTGGCGATTTTATATGCCACGTTCTATATTCTCCAGATATCGCCCCATCGACCAAAAATACCAAACTGTAATCAGTCTCAAACTCAGACCATGAAACTCATTCATGGATCTAACTCACACATCTATTTTGAGATCCCGTTTCAGATTCCAGTTTCAGAATCCAGATTCATATTTAGATTCAGATTTAGATTGAAAATTTCAGATTTCAGATTCCAGGTTCACTGATCTGCAAATTCGCAGATTCTCAGATTCACAGATTCACAGATTTACAGATTCATAGATTCCCAGATTCGCTGATTTCCATATTCTCAGATTCCCAAATCCCCAGATTTTCAGATTTTCGAATTCGATTCCCAGATTTACTAATTCACAAATTCATAGTTTCACAGACTCGCAGATTCCCAGATTCGCTAGTTTTCAGATTCTCAGATTCCCAAATTCGATTCCCAGATTTGCAGATTCTCAGATTTCGGATCCAGATTCAGATGTTTCGTTTTGACTAGGATTGACGTAGGAGATTCAGTTTTGTTCACCACTGGTAATATGCCACAGGAAACCCTTGTTGCAAGGAACCAGCGATATTAAAACACTTTCAAATAATTGATATTGTACCCATTTTTCATTCTTTTGGATCTTTCCTGTGGCGTGTAAATGTTTGGTAACTGCTGGTAAGTTTCAAAACGTTTGTTTGCAACTAAGAAATCATCAAATCAATTTCACATCAGCCAGAGTTATTTTCGATTGATTCATTTTAGTCCATCGAGGTAAAATGAAGTTGGCACTCTCTATACATACCGGAACATCGCTTAAAGACGGCTCAAATCGGACCATCCCTTTCTTGGGTTTTCTGTTTACCAACACATTCGGTCTTCCATTTTTATTTGTATAGATGACGTCAGCCAACAGCAATAGCACTATAGTATTGTGTACGTCCTGACCAACCGCAGATTCTAGTCTGCTACCGTTTTGAAGAGGACGGCCATAATTTTTCTCTTAAAATTACCAAGCTCAGAATATGTGCGCAGCAAGCATAGTGCAGAGCTGACGCGCAGAATCAATGCAGAACAGACATAGGGCGTATAAAAGTATTTTTTTCTCCATTTGAATTCTAGTCCTGCATCTGCCAGCGAGCAGCCAACTATCCCGAGGCGAAGGTTCCGGAACTACTTTTAGGGAGACACATATATTTGTATTCCACGCACGGCTGATTGGATCCTTTTTATTTTCGGGGATTTCTTTCCAAAAGAAACTCGCAGTGATAACCACTGCCAATATGCACCATCAGATCTTCGACATCGACTTCGATCATCAGATCTTATATTTTGATTATATTTCCGACTAAAACAATAAAAGTTCTCGTCATATCTCCTGGTAAATTTCCATAAGGTAGCGTTTCAAAAGCATTCGTCGAGCTGTTCCCCTTGCGATGCGACGACAAGGAACACGATGGCTACTACAACAATACAAATACAACTTAACTTTATACTTTTCGGTTACTGTGACAACTAATAACCAAACATTTATCAACTTTACCTGAACCGCTAAACATAGTACTTGCTTTCCGCATCTATGAATAAATAAATGAAAAATTTCTGAACAAAATAAGCGTGCAATTGTAAACACTTGTTAATAACTTGGATAACTGAGTAGATAAATGAAAAAATGTGTCAATAAATATATTTACTTTCCTACTACTAAATAAGTAAATAGAACAATACTAACGAAAGTGGAAAAAATAGCTTTTTGTGAAAAACCAACTTAAGAGGTTGTAATTAATTGTTCATTTGAAATTATTCAAAAACAGTACAGTTGATCACAGACTCCCTATAGCACATTTCTCTTATTGTCATATGCGAAACGACGGAAAGGTAAACACAAATTGTGAACATGGACTGTTGGTTTCTCATATGACAAGACAGCGCATACAAATATTTTTTACAAAACTGGGTGAAGCCCAAACCAACGGTTGGCCTACACTCCAAAATCTATTTTGTAACCCAACGTGTCGTTACAAACTAAAGTTAAAAGTTTATTCCGCATCGGGAAAGGTCACCCCCGCCACCATCTCACAACCGATTTGTTTCAGATTTTCTGTTGCCGTTCTGCGAAATAAGAACTTAACATAGAACTACGAGATTATCACCGGCGAGAACAAACATTAAAGAAATTAAATAATAAAACTTTTTGATACAGATATTTGACAGCAATGACAAGGGCCGATAAACGAATGTTTTTACTGGGTGAGGATCGTTTTGGGAAGCAATTTGAGTAGATTGTCACCTTGATTCTAAACTTTCACATGTACTGTTGATTACTCGCTGTCTAGAGCACTGGAACTAAAATATTGAACTTCTTGAATATTTAAGTTGTTTTTCAGTATCTCTTAGCAAAGTTACATCTCCAACGTATAGCGAAACATATCAGAAGACACACGGCATAAAAAAATCCGAACCGAATCTATTGTGTGGTGGCGGTAGAGGCGAAAGCAATAGCATCGACACAAATTTTCACCTTCAGTTTTCCATCGAAGAATACAACTCTTAACGCATAAAAATATCTTACGCCACTTTGAACCCGGAAAAAATAATTGAAATCAAGTTTTTGGGTCAATAAATAACCAGCATTATTCATACACTTTTTATCCTTCGAATGAAGTGATTGGCATACCACTTTGTACAACCGACAAAGAGATATTAACGCTTGAACCTTTGCACCCCAAACGTAACGCTCTCGCTTTATAAATTCAAACTTACACCCCAGTACTGATTCAAATATGGTGTGATGCAAAAATAAAGAGGCACTTCTGACCAGACGGCATGCATACAGACACGATGTCCCCGACGAACAAAATATCACAATACTGTGCGATGTCTATCTTTCATTCTTCCTTAGGGTGGGTTTAGACTAGTGATATATTCATGTGAAGAAATATGATGAGATTTATAAAAATCGCATCAACCGTTTACACTAGCGTGAACTTCTATAATGAATATATTTATATTTTCGGTGAATTTATTCACCTGAAGTAGAACTGCATCCAACTTTAGTGATTTCTCTCCAGTGAGAAATTCACAAGTGTTTACATATGGTGAATTTATTCAAGTTATATATACCTCGAATAAGTGTATCATATTTATTCTCACCCGTTTACACCTATTTTCACGTGAATAAATCCATCTATAGCTATAGATCTCCCTAATGTAAACCCGCCATTAGAATCGAGCAAAACCACTGTGTGTGACATCCGCATTGAGAAAAACTGTTGACGACTTGTGTGATGATGATGTTTTTTTTTGAATTATAGAGGCTTTCAAACTCATCAGTTCATTCCCCTCTAGCCTTGAGAAAGACCAATTTACAAAACTAAATAGAACGTTCGGCATTGAGAAAGGCCATTTCGAAAGCCTCGCTGCCGTCTGGACGCTAGACTGATGAATTGTGAATAATGTAATTTGAAATCGCGAATCGCTTGCTTTTATTAAATGGATAGAAAACGGCGGAGTTTAGATTGCAATATTTTCTCTATCCATATTGTCCATAGAACAAATACATCTGCATTCTGAGTAACCGATTAACGCTCGTCTGATTAGCAATGATATTTAGATATAGTGACTCGCTGATACATACTCGGCCACGGGAGCACGATAGGAAAATGTGTATTCCTCCAATTTTCGTTAATTTGAATTATTTATAGGTTTGGGAACCGTAATGTATAACGTACCGAAGAAAATGAGAGAAACTGCCAAATTTTAGATTGGAATGCACAGGAATCTGTTTTGATTCAACCAGGAAAGGCTTAGTTGGAACTAAAGATGATAAAAAACGCGAAAACCGCTGACGTTTCTTCTTATTATGTGTAACCTATTTCGCGTCAGCATGCCGCGATGGGTACCATCTGGTTGTGGAGGTCATTTTCCTTAATAGGTTCACGAGAACTTATTACGTGACCCACTCAAACGCCGCCTAAGAGCTCGTGAATGACCCAAATTGTTCCTATTTACACCATAGCACACACTAACGGTCTGGCTTTTCGCCATCAGCACGCATTTCGATGTTTCAGGTTCTGGTTTTGGTGGTGATCTTTGTTTAGTCTGGGTTTGAGTGTGAGCATCAGAACTTTTTTTTCCGCGCCAATTTCGATACCGCTTGAGATAGGATGGCGGCAGCGGTCTCAAATGTGCGGAACCGAATTTAGTGCCGAAGGGAGTTTTGGAACACAATTTGCGTGTCAATCAACACCTACTTCGAGTGTTGAGTTGAAATTTGAACGAGCGTGCGTCGACTGTTTTCATATTTGCTCCGATATTGCGTGGAATGTGGAACATCACTTGAGTTAGTGGATATCTTAATCTACTGCCAGCTGAAGGAGGTGTAAATTCATCAAGCTCGTTTCACATTTCGTCCAGATGGCTTAGCTATACTTAGCTTCGAGTTGAGAAGCACACAGCAAACGAAACCGTATTTTTCCGGCAATTCTCATAACTGCTGGAACCATGTTTCCACTTGTCATCATCGTAATAAAATTGTACAGCATTGTATAGCATTCCCCGCTCTTGTTGCCGGCTGCTTAAATCACTTCCAAACCCAAACCTAGCGGTAGACCGTCCGGTCACCAAGAGGAATGTTCATGTGATTTGCTGTGTGACACCCGCGATAAGGTGAGACATTGCACGCTTTCGACCCCCCGAAACATGTAGGTATCTGTTTTTGACCAACGAATCTGTACTCACCTTACCTTTCGAAAAGTTCGCAGGAAAAACATATACTCCCCTTGCCAAGATAGCATGTGCATTGCACGTTCGGCGATGGTGTGAAATGCTATACCGAGCTAGGGTGGTAACTTGTTTAGACAATATTTATTTATGGAAGTACCCAAAGATAAGTCTCACCAGACAGAAACCCGAGTTCATGCCACCACCCCATCTGTGGATGCATTTCCACGCGGTGGAGCGCACTATCTTTTCGCGATCGCGGCCATCGTGGAACCTGGCTGTCTACCAGGGGGGGAAGGGGGAGGCACGGCTAAGTGCTAGAAAAGGACAGACGGCGAACCGAATTATGTTTACAAACGAGTTTATGAGCGTTAGTTTTTCCATGTTGATTCATTTGTCTCGAGTTCGTGTTTTCTCGCACCCTCCGCTGGTTGCCTATGCTATGGACAGTTTCGTTGTAGCAATGCATGTTTCTCATCCCTGCTCCCACCGCACCCCCACCAAACACACACCGCCATCCCGAGCCAAAACTGTACAGGTCGTTATTTCATTTTATGCATTCATTTGTCGAAATCAAGCCGGAAAATTTATTGGATTCCTGCGCGTTTTTCGTAACCTAATATTTTGTCTAGATGAAGGTTTACCGCACACCACCCAGCCCCGCCTCCGAAAACGTGCACATTTTTCTCCAAGACGACGATCGCGCTGGAGTATTTATTGGGTTCGTTCGGCTGGTACGGCTCATCTGGTACAGGCAAACCAGAGCCGAGATTTTTCACAGGTTAGAAAATGGTTAAAGATCTAAGCCAAGTGCCTGCGGTTATTTACGGTGCGCGCTGGCAGTCACGAGCGGCTCACATCAAGATGATGGCGTTGTTGCTGGCTGGAATGACACGGCTGGGAAACCAAAGCTCCATTGGAATTGCCATTACAATAATCCACAACGCATTCCTCCCCGTTTCCCATCGCACGTATGAATTTGAAAACAATCTAATTTATTTGAGCGCTGAAATGTCTTCCACACTCGAAATCCACATCGATTATTACGACTGAGTTCGCGCGGGCATATATAACCGGATTAGACATCCAGCTATCGATTACGATTTAATTTACTGCGCCCGGAAAATCCCGAAAAGCTTCAAGACCGCCCCTGCCGATCCCCGAGAATAGCTCGGGGATATATATCTATCGTGGTCATCAACACCCAGCAACGGGGCGCACTCGCGAACTAGATAATCTGTTTTAATTCGCGCATTTCCGCGAAATCGTTAATTAATCATTTTCCTCGCACTTTCGCCAGCCGGTAGTCTGTTGTCGGTTGCCAGGAGGCAACGTTGGAACATGATAGGTTCGAATACTGCACGGGGTGGAGGCTGCAGGATCGGGCGATAGATTCAATCGTTTCGGAGCGATATCGCTTTTATGTGTATATATGAGAACGGAAATCGGTCTGAAGACTGAAAACGCAAAGTGTATTTTGCGTAATTGTAAATCGTGTTGGAATATATACAATATGGTTATATCGAGAATTGCTGCCATCATTCTTCTAAATATCATTCACGAAGAATAGTTTTTACAATTCTGTTAAGTTTTTAAAGACAATTATGTAGAATTTATTACCCATTTTGTACGATCCATTAACAATTCCCAGGCTTCATTGATTCAATTCTGATTCAATTCTGTCGGGGACATAACCGAAGAGACGTAGGACTACAACCAGGCCTGTCGATTTAAAAAAAACTTAATTATCAAATATCCGAGTAATTTTATCTGCACCTATCAGCAAAATTACATCTCCAACACCCTCAGAAACATCTTTCCCAAACAAATAATTCACAAATTACACTATTCAGCATCTTTCCCAGAACGGAAACAAAAAATGAAATCGATTGTGTTGGTGATAACTATAGCAATGAACACAGCTCTCGCTTTTGGAAAATTCCTTCTTTCCATCCGACTTGCAATAGGTTGTACTTTGAAGCCATTTTCAATTAGGAACCCGTTTACGAATTCGTAAAAACTGAATGATCGATCTTAAAGTCCCCAACCACCAATAAGCTCTAAAACCCCTCTAAATTAACACAGGTTCTCCCCAAGCGAACAAAAATCAGTTTACATGCAATATTATTCGGATATAACTTTGGAATGCATCGTATTGTAATATCTTTTAACAACTCTTTTGTGAAAGGTTTGGTGGCCCTGAACAGCGCCAATGGATTCGTTTTTGTTCTCACAACTCACAATATTCAAAATTATCGGCCGTAGGAAAGTTTGCAGTCTGCGGAGGCTTTAGTGTATGAGCGCAGCAAAATTGAAACTTGTTGCCCGCTGTCTATGTTGCCACCACTGCCACTTCTAGCACATCTGCCGCCGCTCCTGCCACTCCTGGTACTTCTCCCGATGCTGGCGCTTCATGCTAGAACGATGGCCTTAGCACATCAGCTCTGCTTCGCGGTTAGAAAATGAACAACCGTCAAATTTATTTCATTCGACTGGCGACAGAATCACAAGTAGAGTGGCTTACAGTATAATTCTTTGCTTGTATCCATATTATACCTCGCTGTTACTCTGATTGCTCCTTTTGGTCGGATTCGTTTTGACGTAGGACTACGTCTAACCGGAAGATATAGGGGGTGAAATGGAAATCTAGGTACTGAACAAGTAGGAAAAAATGCAAGATTTGGAACGCTTATAATTCGAGCATTTCTCAATAGATCGCAAAGGTTTTTGCATCAATTGATAGGAAATATATCTACGTATCTATCATAACGAATAAAATTTCATTTTTCTTGAGATAAATAATTGAATAATTGTGAAATATCAAGCATTGTCCAAATGCACTATGTGCCCATTTTTGATTGGTCCATTTTGTGCTCCTCAAATCGTACCGACCAAAACGGGCGACCAGAGCAGCAGCGAAATAGAATGAAGCACGATTGGAAAGGAAAACGAAAAAAAAATGAACGAAACATTGGTCGCAGTCTCACACATGCGTAATTCTCGAGCCAGCCAGTCAGCTTAAAAATCCCCGCTCCGCTGCCGTAACGATCATTCTCATCCAAACCGTACACCACATCGGTTCGCATCACAACACATCAACAAACCAACCCAAGCAGCCATGTCTGGACATGGTAAAGGAGGAAAAGTGAAGGGAAAGGCAAAATCCCGCTCGAACCGTGTTGATCTGGAGTTCCCCGCAAGGGTAGCTAGGCCGAGCGCGTTAGTACCAGTGAACCAGTCCACCTAGCCGGCGTTATATAGTTTCGGCCACCGAAGTGATCGAGTTGGCTGGTAAAGCTGCTCGCGACGATAAGAAAACCCGCATTCAGAACAGACCACATTCGGTTCGGTGGACATCAAGACAACAACAGGCAGTTGCAGCGAGTGGCGAGTGGCAAACGCAATCGCAAAACGGCATCAGGTAGCAGAAGAAAAAAGTTTGTTCTTTGTACAAACTGCTTCGGTAGCAAATCCAGAACAAGGCGGCATCGAGGGCGTTCGAAATGGTTTTTTTTCAAAACCACGAGTACTAAGTTTTCTAAATTGGAACCATTCCATAAAACAAGGCGCTTTTCAGGGCCATTAAACCTTCCAAAAAAGAGTTTAGGAAATACAGTTCAATGCTTTCAAAAACAATATCCAAAATAATAATAAAACACAAATTGATTTTTTTCATAATTTGTTTGCCAGGATATGATGAGTATGTGAATTTGGCAGTTGTTCTGAGCTAATTGATTAATTTTTTTTTTTAATTTTTTATTAAATTTATCACCAATTCTTAAATTGCTTCAAGATTGAAAGTACAGTAATTTACACTTATCTCGACATTTAGCTCATTGGACGGACCTGTAATGCGACATATTTAGTTGGACATTTTTGTAAACACAGAGTTCGGGGTCCAAATTATGACTCCTCATTGAAAGCCGACACTGTACCACTGTCATCGCAAATGTTCAATTACAGGTTAAAATTACCTCCAATCCGACACTGAGTGGTGGTAATGCGACGTGCCATTGAATGTAATTTACTGTACAATATGTCACAAGCTGGATGGGAAGAAATTTCCCAACTGTGAAATCTGTGGCGAGTGGCAAACGCAATCGCTAAACAGAAAGGTTTAGCCGAACAAGATGAGGATATCGAGTGATAACAAAACAATAAACTCTTTAGATTGAAGATAATTTTGTGATCCTGAAAAGGACCCTTTTTAGCCTGCATGTGAATCCAACGAGCGAACAAATCGTAATGAATGTATTTTTCTTTCTTTCTTTCTTTGTTTTTAAGAGGCTTTAAACTTTGAAGTTCATTCGCCTCTAGCCCAGTGGAGAGCCACAATAAAACCAGCCCAGAAGGGACTGTCGAAAGGGAAACCAAAAAACGCAAAAACACAACACCAAAGGTTCTTTTCAGAACCACCAACATGTTCATAAAGAGTAAACAGTACACTAATCCATTTTTCAGGTAGATAGGTAGGTATTCACGTAGGAGAAGAAAATAAAACAATATATTTAAAATATATATTTAACAAGAGCTGTCCCCTTTGTATAGTCCTACGTCACTCCGGTTATGTCCCGACATTACCCACCCGTCTTTTTAGGAGCAAAAATTGTGCCAATCAAAACGAGGCACCTAGCGTGTTTGGACAGTGCTTGACATTTCGAAATTATTCAATTGTTTATCTCAAGAAAAACTAAATGTTATTCATCGTGATAAATGCGTTGAAATATTTCCTATTAATTGATGTAAACATCTTTGCGATATATTAAAAAAAATGAGTGGGTTATATCTATGATATAACCGCAAGGTTGACGTGGAACTACCTTAGCTTAGCAATCATTCGTTTGTATTGATTAAATTCTTGATTGAATGAAACAGTTTCCAAATTCAATTGAGTTCAATATATTTGCTCTGTGAGTGAAAAAAATGAACAAATGCCGTGTAAAGTCAATTCATTTATTGTGATTGATTGTTCTTCGTTACAAGTAAATTTAATGACGGACCTTTTACGTTTGGTATGATGACTAGAACAAAATATATGTACGGAAGAATTATCAAACGTTTGATGAACCAGCCTAAGGCTGAAAATCTTTCCAATAAAGACAAAAAAAATTATCAAACGATTATTTTATTTTACACTAGCTACCCGGCAAACTTCGTCCCGCCCATTTACTTGATTAATTCTCGAGTAATGCAGAAATTTGTGTTTTATTTGTATGGCAGCTACCCCTAAGAGAGGGGGGAGGGGTATCTAACCACCATAGAAACATTCATTGCACCCTAAAGTTTCCATATGCCTAATTTGGTTTAACTTGCTTGATTAATTCTCGGGTAATGCAAAAATTTGTGTTTCATTTGTACGGCAGCCCCCTCTAAGAGAGAGGGAAGGAATATCTTAACACCATAGAAACATTTATTGCATCCTAAAATCTCCACATGCCAAATTTAGTTTCATTTGCTTGATTAATTCTCGAGTAATGCAGAAATTTGTGTTTCATTTGTATGGCAGCCCCCCCTTTGAGTGGGGGAAGGACTGTCTAACCATCATAGAAACATTTATTGCACCCTAAAACTTTAACATGCCAACTTTGGTTTCGTTTGCTTGGTTAATTTCCGAGTAATGCAGAAATTTGTGTTTCATTTGTATGGCAGCCCCCCCTTAGAGAGGGGGGAAGGGTCTCAAAATATCACGAAAACCTTCCCCGGCTCCAAAAACCCCTACATACCAATTTTCATGTCGATCGGTTCAGTAGTTTCCGAGTCTATAAGAATCAGACAGACAGACAGACATCACTCCATTTATATATATATATATATATATAGATTTCCCTCTGAAGTTTACATCCCAAAAGTGTACATACTTCTCGAATCTCGAATTTGCTTGAAACTGGGAAGTTCATTCGCTTCTAGTGTCTGAACGATTTTCCCAGGTTCCTAAGTTTAGAAGATCATGTTAGGACAGACATATTCCACTCTGCACAAAGGCAAGCGAGCACAAAAGTACTCGCAGTTTGCATTTATTTGCAGAGCCGATTTCCCAAGAAACCTCGGTTTTGAAGTCTGTGTTAGGGAAACACATTTCAATCGGAACAAAAATACCCCCGATTTGTATGAATTCGCAATGCCGATTTCCCCACGCTCCATGGATTTGAAGTCTGTGTTAGGGAAACACATTCCAGTCGGAACAAAAATACCCCCTGACTTTCATGAATTTGAAATACCGTTTTCTCCAGGCACCTTGGTTTAGAAATCTCTATTAGAGAACACATTTCGGTGGGAACAAAAGCTCCCCCTACTTTCGTGTGTTCTTCTTCTTCTTTTTGGCTTTAAGAGGGTTTAAACTTTTCAGTTCACTCGCCTCTAGGCTCTTTCGTGTGTTTGCAATGCCGATTTCGCTGCTTGGTTTTAAAGTCTGTGTTAGGAAACATTTTACGATGAGAACAAAAGTCCCCCTACTTTCATGTATTTGCAATGCCGATTTCCCCAAGGCTGCTTGGTTTTGATGGCTGTGTTAGGGAAACCGTAAATCGGGCCAATCAAAACGATGCAGTTAGGGCGTTTAGATAACGCCTAATATTTTACAGTTATTCAATTGTTTATCTAATGAAAACCAACATTTTGTTAGTTGCGATAGATGCGTAGAAATATTCCCTATCAAGTGATGCAAACATCTCTCCTATCCAGTACGAAATGTTCGAGCTATAAGCATTCGAAATCTTTCATTTTTTTCTGCTTGTTCTGTGTTTAGGTTTTCATTTTACCCTCCATATATTCCGGTTAGACGTAGTCCCACGTCAATACTCGAGTCATAAGCGTTCGAAATCTTTCATTTTTTCGTGTTTGGACAGTGCTTGTCATTTCACAATCATTCAATTGTTCATCTCAAGAAAAATAAAATACTATTCATTGTGATAGATGTGTATAATTTTTTTCCTGTCAACTAATGTAAACATCTTTGCGAAATATTCTCAAAATCCTGCGCGATTTCTTGCAAAGATCGTTTCATCGAACTCTGGCGTTTTTGTTCTCTAAATGATCCAGCCTGACTAATTTTATTTTATTTTTGAATTTTGGCTCGAAATCAATGCCAGAACGAATATCGTTTCGAATGTGAGAAATATCAATTTGTTGCTGTTGATATTCAAAGTATAAATAACAGCGAAGTTATGAACCCCACTCAATGCCGCATTCATTCATTATAGCAAATTTGTTCATGCATCAGCGATATGAACAATATGAACTCGTTTCCCAGTCTACTTTGTTGTGTCAGGTTGGTCCCAACAAATGGTGTCGACAACGATACCGATATCGTGCCATTTTGCAATGATTTTGTCGACCTATCCTTCGTATTTGACAACCAATTATGGGCCACTGTGCCAATCTGGCACCGCGTCGACCGACCGAAAAACTACTCGACTCTATTATGGTTTTATTTTGTTTTTCATGATAATGAGAATAAAAAGTGATGAAAAAAAATGGACCGTTGATAGGAATTATTTATTTCTTTATAAATATAAACAAATATATTACACATTACATTTAATTGTATATGATATTGTATGTATATGATTTTCTATAATCTTTTTTAGCATATTGCATATTGCATACTGCATCACTAAAACAAAACATTAATTGATTAAATTATATCTGATTCAATTCATATTTTACCGCACTATGTACTTGCTATCGTGACGGTATTTCTCGTCGTATCACGATGATTGCGCATAATTTTACGGATGTGCTCAGATATTGTTTTTTTACAGCGTGGCGGGGGGCAGGAGTGGGTGGCCACCAACTGCTGGATGCTGCTGTTACTTACTGCACTGCAATGGATTCTGCATCGTGTGGGTAGTCCACTCTGGTGAAACCATTTGTATGCGGAAGCATGTGTCCCATCCGAAGACCACGAAACGTTCGAGTGTGAACCAACAACTACTTATTTGAAGTATTGTGGCCTCACTGAAATGAAAATTGTATTCACAGCAAATATCGAAGAAAACTATATACATTGAAATTTTCCTTACCCCTGAAGTTGATAGGTGATAGCATAATCATCCCAGATAATCCAGCTCCATCAGGATTCCAAATCGGAGGAGGCATGTATACCGACCAATTGCTTGGTGTTGCTGTCTTATTTGTTGCACGGCAAAGAATTCTGCACCATGTAGGCGGCCCAATCTGGTGAAACCATGTGAACAAACTGGAAAAATATAATATAAAACAATAAATCGTAACCTAATTGAAAAACTTCTCGTACTTACGACATCTGATTCTCGATACATTTTCTGTTTTGTTTTAAATGACAGTTCGGATAGAAAGAGAAAAAACAATACTTGCAGTGATGCCGTTTCGCTCAGTTGATGTATCGAGTTCATTTATAGCTGAAACTATAGGCAGTGCTGCTTGCGGGGGGCAAAGCGGGATTAGATTCCGGCACTTTTGTAACATTTTATGGCGCTCGGTCGACATCGGACCGATAACCGCTCGAAAACAGTTTAGAGCGGGTTGTTATTGTCATCAATATAATGAGGGCAGTGTTTTTCGAGCTGAAAAAAAGTCATTTACACGGATATAAAATCATATTCGTTACTCGTGAATATTTGTTGATATTCTAAGACACTGATTAAAAGTGCTCGAGTTATAGGTGTTCGAAATCTTTTCTTTTTTGTGTGTTGGCGACCTAGCCAACTCTTATAGGGAGCGCCTTCACCTTTGCAGCAAAGGCTGGCACTGTATTCGTTGTTGTAGTAGCAAACCTGCCACTGAGAGGGCCGGAACTGGACACGTCGCTATCACGGATGTAGTAGCTAACCTGGCACTGGCACTGGGAGAGCTGGCACTGGACACGTCGCCACCACGGGATGGAGTAGCTAAACTGGCACTGGGAAGGCCAAATTTGTACTCGTTCTGGAATTGAGAACTAAATTTGCACTGGAAGACTGGAACTGGTATTCTTCTATTCACCTTTCACTTGGAAGGTTTGATCACTAATAACTAAATCCTAGATTGGTTTTCATTTTATACTCTTCGGAAAATTGGGGTTTACCAATCATATTCGCTGTTATATTTGTTTCAACGGTTGCTTTTTTAATTAATGAATTAATAAATTAATTTAAATTTTAATTAATTTAATTTAATTTAATTAAAATTTAATTATTAATTTGTTTGGTCACCATAGGTACAAGTATTACTGATATGCTGTTTTAACGGCGTTGCCTAGCGGTTGTTGTTTGATGCTTATAGAAACATATGAAATATTAAAATTTAGTTGTGACAACGACGTAAGCTGCTGCGATGATTTTTCGGGAGCGAACATTGTGTTTGGACAATAAAATGTTATTCATTATGTTAGATGTGTGTAATTTTTTTCCTGTTTTTGATGTAAACATCTTCGCGATATATTAAAAAATGCTCGAGTTATAAGCGTTCGATATCTTTCATTTTTCGTGTTTGGTCAGTGTTTGATATTTCACAATTATTCAATTTTTTATCTCAAGAAAAATAAAATGTTATTCATTGTGATAGATGCGTTGAAATATTTCCTATCAATTGATGTACACATCTTTGCGATCTATTAAAAAATGCTCGAGTTATAAGCCATCGAAATATTTTATTTTTTTACTACATGTTCAGTGCCTATATTTTAATTTCACCTTTCACCCCCTACATCTTCCGCTTAGACGTAATCCTACCTCAATACTTTTTAAAAGGACTCCTGGACGAGTGAATGGAAGAAAAAATTGAAGGATTGTAACCGACACACGACCGCATAGTTGACGTATGTTTACATTAGCAAAATTTTCTTTGAATATCTTTGAAGTTACGCCGAAGTAACAGTCAACGTCAACTGATTGCAACTTACACGGGCCCTTAGGCACCCTAGCAAAAGAGTGTAAAAGTTAGGATGCGAAGTGTGAAAAAATATTACTCAACCCTCAAATGGTTTAGTAATATTATTTCACACTACTTCCTGCATGATAATCATACATATCCCAACTAGACTTATGGCGGGTTTACAATAGGGAGATCTATAGCTATAGATGGATTTATTCACGTGAAAATAGGTGTAAACGGGTGAGAATAAATATGATATACTTATTCGAGGTATATATAAATTGAATAAATTCAGCATATGTAAACGCTTGTGAATTTCTCACTGGTGAGAAATCACTTAAGTTGGATGCAGTTCTACTTCAGGTGAATAAATTCACCGAAAATATAAATATATTCATTATAGAAGTTCACGCTGATGTAAACGGTTGATGCGATTTCTATAAATCTCATCATATTTCTTCACATGAATATATCACTAGTCTAAACCCACCCTTAGACTGCATACTATGAGTAAATTTTGAACTGCCCCCACACTGACCAATAAAATGTTTTGATCTCACGATCTCGTTATTAAATCGATTTCAGACATAGTTTTGTTGTAGTTACAATCTTGAACACCATTGCTATATTGAAAACGCGATGTGGAAGCATCGAGAATACGAGCAGACCGTCAATTCTGCACAGTGATTCCCTTCCAGAGTAATTTTCAGTTTTTGGGAACGAAATACGTCTCCATTGCTTAAAAAAAATAAAAATAATACTACACTGATGCTTGTTAGATTGAAAAAGTTTCTAAGATTTAATATTGCAGCAGTCATTTAGGGTCGAACCGGTGAAATCGAATCTCTCGCTCATCTGCTTGACCGGCTCTACCAAAAATCTGCATCGGATATTCTTGTTTTTCTCTACCTTCGCCATCCATCTTTTTTACTGTTTCTTCTGTTGCAATCTGAGCAGTGTTGTAAACGGTCGACATTTCTCTCAACCATCACCTACTGCCCTTGCTCAAGAGTTACGGCTCAATATGTATTGCGAATGTAACCAAGAATGCATTGTTCGGTTCTAACAGTCACATCAGAAATAAATGCACAGCCGCAAACATGACTATCAATTAAACGTTTATATGTTTTCTCTTTCTGTCGACCGTACCCAGAAGAGCGATGAAAATATGCTATTTCCATTCTACCTTTCGTGCTCATAACCTGAGAGAGAGGAGCCAGCTCGCTTTTGTTGTGATCACCCTTATGTCAGCGCGAATCAGTCACAGTGAACCAAGGGGAAGTATTGAAATATGTAGAAAATTTCAACATGACATTTTTTTGCAAGACATTCTATGTGAAAATAATTTTGACGTCGGACTACATCTTTCATTTCTATACTGGGGTGTAAGTTCAAAGCTTCGAGCACAAGAGTGTTACATTGGGGAAACAAGATTTTGAGCAATAAAACCTCTTCGCCGGTTGAAATAAATGTAATGATAAGCGCTTCATTCGAAGCATAAAATGTCTACGCGTTATATGTGTGTTACTTATTGATCCAAAAACTTGTTTCAATAGCTAAAAAATTGCTTTGAAAGCAAGCTATTGAAATCACAAAAATCTGTATATAAGGTATATAAGGTGCCAGCTCGGAAATCCACTCAATTATAATTGTACAGCGGTTAGATCATTTTGGAACAGTTACTGATGCAAAAAAAAACCAAACTTGCTACTGTGAAGAAGGCGACCAGCAAGAAGAAAGCTGCTGATACTGCTGGTGTGGCTGCCCGAAAGCAAAAGTCAAACAAATCTTCAAAAATCGCTGCATGCAAGCCGATAACGCCGAAGTCATAGAAATCAGTAGCAGCTTCGAAAAAAAAACTACCATAGCCACACATAACGCACAACACGAGAGAAAACAAGATAGTGTTTTCAGCTAATCGAATCCAGTTCTTTTCAGAAAGAGTTTATCAAATACTGCGGTCAAATATATAATTTTTGTAATTTTTTCGATCAACGTAAGATTACATCTTTCGAGCACTTATTAGGGGTACAATGAATCTTGAGAAAGACAATTCATTCCGGCTCGACACTCACACAAACAATGTTCACTCATCAATGTCACAAAAGGGAAGTGGGTGTTGTGAGGGAGAGCAGAGTGACCGCTACATTTATGAAGACTGTTTGGAAGCGACAGTTATGTTGTCTATGGGAAATGGTATACAGAATAAATCACACATAAAGGGGAGAAAGAATCTTGACCCTTTTAGTTTTGTGGACAAGACCAATTGGTTCACCTTCACTATCGGTCAATTCGATTGAATCTTCAGTGATACTATTGCCTTGATTAGCGACCTGCATGTCAAATTTAAAATTTACATATGAATGGTCCATCAGTGATGGGCAGGAATATCATGGCAAAGATGACGAGAGACTGGTAGGATAATTCTCATCTTCATCCGAATCGTGATCACTGCCTGTTAAAATTGCAGACACAGCATCCTTTTTAGTCAACCTATTATTATTTCCATCGGACACAAACAAAATTCCCTCAAAATGCACCTGAGAGAAATCAATGTTAACACTTATTTGGAAGATTAGCACTTATTTTATATATTCCACATATGTTGCATATTCAAATTGCATCGGAGAATATACAATCATCGCCCACATTGCAAAAATCGATTCACTGAGCTTGCAGCAATAAATCAAACTAGAACCCGTGAAAGAATGAATGAAAGAATGAAAGAATTCGCGAAAACATAATGAAAGATCGGAAAAAGTCACAAATGAGCCCAAAACACCCATTAATTCACAAAAGATCTCCACCGACAAACAAATCATAAAAAACAGTTTGCTTCTTATTTCGGATATTGTTTTAGTAATCATCGAAATAATTCTTTAGAACAACTATATCGAAATTATCAAAAGTAAAAAAAAATGTTGGAATGGGCCGTTGCTGATGGAAGCCATGATGTGGGCTGACCTGGTACATCTTTTATTATTTCCTACATGATCCTTTTTATACCCCCCATATATTCCTATTAGACGCAGTCCTACGTCAAAAATCAAATCGGGGATAAAAACGCACAAAAGTACTCACAAACAAAGGTTCACGTCAAGTTTGAACGCTTTTCTCACAAATGAATGACAACAACTTGCTTGATTGAAATTGTCAGATTGGAATTTTTTTGATGATGATGCGTAAGAAGAATAAGAAGAAAACAATCTATCTGTCATTCAGCTGGCTCCTCTCTCTCAGCTCATAACCTGAGAGAGAGGAGCCAGCTGAATGACAGATAGTTTGTTTTCTTCTTATTCTTTTTACGCATTCTCATCAAGAAAATTCCAAACTGACAATTTCAATCAAGCAAGTTGTTGTCATTCATTTATGAGAAAAGTGTTCAAACTTGACGTGAACCTTTGTTAGTGAGTACATTTGTGCGTTTTATCCCCGATTTGATTTCTGACATAGGACTGCGTATAACAGGAGTATATGGGGGGTAAAAATTTGAACACTGATCATGTAGGAAATAATAAAAGATGTACCAGGTCAGCCCACATCATGGCTTCTAGCAGCATCGGCCCATTCAAACATTTTTTACTTTTGATAATTTCGATATACAGGTAAACTTCGATATAACGTACATTTCACTTTCAAAATTGTACGTTGTATCAAATTGTACGTTATATCGAAGCAGAATAAAGTACTCACAAACGTAGTCTATAATACATTATTGTGTTGCTGTTTTAGTAAAGTTAATGAATAACTTCAATCAGAAGACGAAGCCAGCCTTTCTCATGATGTTTTCCTTCGTACTGTTGATTAAAGCTTGATTCATTTAGAATCCGGAATCACAAAACCAGCTGTATTTCGGGATTGATTGAAAGTACAAAACTTGTTTTAACATCACAATACAGATAATTCATTGTTCTTTCAGGAAAAAAATTTTGAAAAATCTTTTCCTTTACATTTTGGAAATGTGTACGTTATATCGAGGTAAAATGTACGTTATATCGAGTGACGTTATATCGAGGGTACGTTATAACGAGGGTACGTTATATCGAAGTTTCCCTGTAGTTGTCCTAAAGAATTATTTCTATGTTTTCTAAAACAAAATCCGAAATTAGATGCAAACTGACTTTTATGATTTGTTTGTCGGTGGAGATCTCGAGTGAATTTATGGGTGTTTTGGGCCCATTTGTGACTTTTTCCGATCGTTCAGTTCAGTTTTCGCGAATTCTTGTATTCTTTCACTGGTTCCAGGTTGATCTATTGCTGCAAGCTCGACGAATCGATTTTTGCATTGTGGGCGATGATTGTCTATCTCCGATGCAATTTGAATATGCAGCGTACACCCACGTTTTTTACGCGGTTTTTTTACGCGGATAGTGATGTCTAAATTTTTCATTTATTCGATTATCGATTAATCGTTGGGGCATTTTTCAATATTCGATTCATTCGAATAATTGTTTTCCAATATTCGATTAATCGAGCGAATATTTTTTTCTTGTAATAATCACGTATCACGTTGTCATTCTGGTCGCGTGGTCTATCGGGTTGTCGCTGTTAGATGGTTGGATGAAAAAATGTCGGATAAAAAAATTATATAGCCTAATTCCTAACATAAAAATGCATTAACCTTGAGAAAAATTCCTTCTTTCATTAATCGCGATTACAGTGGGAATTATTCGATGTATTCATATTTTGATTTTAAATTATTCGATACAAAATTATTCGATTATAATTTCAGATATTCGATTATTTGAATTAATCGAGCGATTAACCGACGTCTCTATACGCGGATATTCCAATTAACGCGGTTCTTTTTACGTGGATTTTCCAATTAACGCGGTTTTTTTTACGAGATACGTATCCCCGCGTAAAAAAAACCTGTGTGTATGTGGAATACATAAAATAAGAGCTAATCTTCCAATGAAAATAGCCAACATTGATTTCTCTCAGGTGCATTTTGAGAGAATTTTGTTTGTGTCCGATGGAAATAATACTAGGTTGACTAAAAAGGATGCTGTGTCTGCATTTTTAACAGGCATTCGGATGAAGATGAGAATTATACTACCAGTCTCTCGTCATCTTTGCCATGATATTCCTGCCCATCACTGATGGACCATTCATATGCAATATTTAAATTTGACATGCAGGTTTAATCAAGGAAATAGTATCACTGAAGATCCAATCGAATTGACCGATAGTGAAGGTGAACCAATAGTCTTGTCCAAAAAACTAAAAGGGTCAAGATTCTTTCTCCCCTTTATGTGTGATATAATTTGTATACCATTTCCCATATACAACATATCTGTCGCTTCCAATCAGTCTGCATAAATGTTGCGCTCGCTCTGCCCTCCCTCACAACATCCACTTCCCGTTTGTGACATTGATGAGTGAACATTTTTTGTGTGAGTGTCGAGCAGGAATGAATTGTCTTTCTCAAGATTCATTGTACTCCTAATAAGTGCTCGAAAGATGTAATCTTACGTTGATCGCACTTGATCGAAGAAATTACAAAAAGAATGTATTTGACCACAGTATTTGATAAACTCTTTCTGAAAAGAACTGGATTTGATTTGCTGAAAACACTATCTTGTTTTCTCTCGTGTTGTGCGTTATGTGTGGCGATGGTAGTTTTTTTCGAAGCTGCTGCTGATTTCTATGAGTTCGGCGTTTTCGGCTTGCATGCAACGATTTTTGAGGATTTGTTTGACTTTTGCTTTCGGGCAGCCACACCAGCAGTAGCAGCAGCTTTCTTCTTGCTGGTCGCCTTCTTCACAGCAACAAGTTTGTTTTTTTTTGCAGCAGTAACTGTTCCAAAATGATCTAACCGCTGTACAATTATTATTGAGTGGAGCTGGCACCTACTTATATACAGATTTTTGTGATTTCAATAGCTTGCTTTCAAAACAATTTTTGAGTTATTGAAACAAGTTTTTGGATCAATAAGTAGCACACATATAACGCGTAAACATTTTATCTTTCAAATGAAGCGGTTATCATACCGTTTCTTTTAACCGGCGAAGAGGGTTTATTGCTCAAAATCCGCTTTTTTTAATGTAACACTCTCGTTCTCGAAGCTTTGAACTTACACCCAAGTATAGAAATGAAAGATGTAGTCCGACGTCAACATTATTTTCACATAAAATGTCATGTCATGTTGAAATTTTCTACATATTTCAATACTTCCCCTTGGTTCACCGTGACTGGTTCGCGCTGACATAAGGGTGATCACAACAAACGCGAGCTGGCTCCTCTCTCTCAGCTCATAACCATCCCTAAATTCCGGCTAATATGACTGTAGTTTTAATGTCATTTGACATTAAAACTGCAGTGGTGTGCATTCTTTTTCTCCCTTCATTCTGCATTCAAGCGTAGCTGCACATATACATCCACCTGCTCACTCACACATCCATACACGATGGATGGTATTCAGACGGATTGCTATATCAAAGCAACCGTCGAACTCTCCCCTATCAAGTGCGAATGTGTTGAATGAACGTTTTCAGCGGTAACGTTCCCCGTGAACACTGTTGTTTAATTACGGGGCGATGGATATCTAATGTATAGGACGAAAAAAATCCGAAATGTCATATGACATTTTTAGTTCGACGGTTGTTTGACTGTTCATTTTATGATGTTCATTAATGACACAGCACATACGTCTCCATGAACAGTCATACGATGGTGACCATTAACAACACTGCATCTGAGTATCAATATTCTTACTGCAATCCAGCTGCATTTGAATTGGCCACTAATAATAATATGTACCTATCCAACAAGTCAATTTGATAATTTTCAAACCAACTCCCAGTCTTAACGTATACTGTGGACTGCTCGCGAAAGAATCATTGTCTAGATTATTTTCCATGAGAGATAAGAAATATCAGTGCTTCGAAAAGGTAATTTTGCAGGTAATAGTCAATTTTCAAAGCTGACATACAAACAGAGCTCACCAATCAGTGCGGGTGAAACCGAATCGCTCAACAGATTCCGGAGATAAGGTCGGAACAAACTCCTGTCAATATGGAATATGAAAAAGAAAGCAGGCAGCCCTGGTCGTCAGCAGTACATATTAATGCTGTGAGTTAATTTTACAATTTCAAAATTAGGTTTTAATTGGCTAGATGATTTTCAAATCATTTGCGCCGCTCAATGCGAACATTCATTCAGCGGTCCTTGTTGGGGCTACCAAATATTCGTTTCACATGAGTTGATTTTTAATTTTATATAATGGCTGTTCGCGCCCGATTCCATCATCGCAACGTTCGCTTGATGACGATGGCGATGACTTTGCTACGATTTTTCCGGACGCGAACAATATCGCATCGGTTTCGTGTGCCATTTCGATACTTGCTGTGTAAATTAGACACTCCTAAATCACTCGCTCGAAATGCAAATGCAGTACAAGCGAAGGAAAATATGACAACACGTAAACTTCGCTTTTGCACCGGGTAGTATCCGCGGAACTTCTCTCGCGGTTTTTTTTCTATTCTCGACGGTCATAATTTCGTAGTTCTACGTTAATAATGGGGTCGTGTCTTGCCCAGCACTCTTCCAACATTTTGTATGTGAGAGACTTTCAGCCGTTTGCTAGTTGGTTTCTGAGAAATAAAAGGAAGAGGTGGCTCTCCCATGTGACGGGGAATATAGCTTCCTTCTACACCCAAACTAGCGTTGGTAGAAAACATTTCATCTTCGGCAGAAATAATGCTTTTTCGTGTGCTGAAGGGTCAAACGAGCAAATAATATGCTGTTTCAAAAGCTTTAAAATGTTTGTATGTATGGGAGTAGACATCTCTTTCATTTTTTCCTTTTCCATTTCTTTGGGGATTGTTCCAAAAAAAAGTCCATACAATGTCAACGGAGATCAAACCAAGGCCATATGGAATGCAAGGCTGTTTAACACGACCACGCTATCCACATAGCTACTGGTGTTGTTGTATAAATGCGTGATAATATTACACCTCATTATAAAATGAAGTTGGAAAGTGTTTTCTAAGAGCAAAAAGAAGAGCATAAACGAGAATCGAAATCTTTCTCTGTCTGGGCCGTTTGGCCCAGACACGGCAAACTATACGAAAAGCTTTCATACGTGCTTATTTGCAATGTGTCCCCTGTTTCGCTCGCTCACATTGACCTTATATTACTATAGCATCCATATTATACAAATTATTGGGGAGTGGCGCATTTTCTGTTATTTTTAGGCTCATTGAATGTAAAAATTGGGATCGCACAGAGGTCTAGAGGGTTCGACAAACTTTTGGGGTCTAGGGTCATCTTTGTTTTGATTATTTAGTTTAGGCTTTTACGTCCATGTCCATGCCTGATCTATGCGTCTTTAGTCAGCTCCAGGTCAATCGTTCCAAGTAAGTTGTAGTAGGCCACGTGGTTGGCTCAGCAGGGGAGGTAGCCTTCTCCATTCGATCATGCTGTTCTGATCCGAGCAATATGGCGGGCGAGGTTGAAATTCTCATTTGAGTGCTTCCAAATAGAATCTAACGTAAAGCCACTTTTTCGTGTCCGTTATTGAGACCAGGAGTATTCGTAGTCAGCTGTGGTACATGTCCACTTATTAGGCGAACGATCGTGAGTTCAATCTCTGGACCCTCTTTAAACTTCATACGCCTCTAGCTTTGAAAAAGGCCAATTAGAAGATACTCCAGTATAATCGATAATTCACTGAACTGATACTAATTTGTAGAACTAGAAACAGCATCTTTATGGATCAGTGCCTTAAAAATGTTATGAACCACAAGGTAGTCTTTATAGTCCCGAGAGAATTCAGGCAGAGCAATCGTCGGAATCTTTCAACTCTTCATTATGGCATCAAACAAAGAAGGTTGGCTATCATCTATATATATAAATGGATTTCTGTTTGTCTGTTTGTCTGTCTGTCTGTCTGTCTGATTCTTATGGACTCGGAAACTACTGAACCGGTCAACATGAACATTGGTATGTAGGGGTTTTTGGGGCCGGGGAAGGTTTTCGTGATAGTTTGATGGCAGCCCCCCCTCTCTAAGGGGGGGCTGCCATACACATGAAACACAAATTTGTGCATTACTCGAGAATTAATTGCCAAAAAGAAACCAAATTAGGCATATTGAGGTTTAGGGGAGCAATAAATGTTTCTATGATGGTTGAACTCACCACCCCCCTCCCTAAAAGGGGGCTGCCATACAAATCAAATACAAATTTGTGCATTGCTCGAGAATCAATCAAGCAAATGAAACCAAATTTGGCTGTTGAAGATTTTAGGGTGCAATAAATGTTTCTATGATGGTTAGACTCTCCGCCCACCTCTCTAAGGGGGGGCTGCCATACAAATAAAACACAAATTTCTGCATTACTCGAGAATTAATTAATCAAATGAAACCAAATTAGGCATATTGAGGTTTAAGGGTGCAATAAATGTTTCTATGATGGTTGGACTCTCCACCCCCCTCTTTAAGGGGGGGCTGCCATACAAATGAAACACAAACTTCTGCATTACTCGAGAATTAATCAAGCAAATGAAACAAAATTTAGAATGTGAAGGTTTTAGGGTGCAATAAATGATTCTATGGTGGTTATATACTCCTCCCCCCTCTCTTAGGTGGAGCTGCCATAAAAATGAAACACAAATTTTTGCATAACTTGAGAATTAATCAAGCAAATGGAACGAAATTTGGCAAGTGTAGATTTTAGGGTGCAATAAATGTTTTTACGGTGGTGGGAAAGTCCACCCCCCTCTCTAAGGGAGAGCAGCCATACAAATGAGAGATAAATTTCTGGGGTTCCATAAAAATATTACACATATTTCAACCAAACATGACAATTTGAAAATTTTCGGAAAACTCTGAAGGAAAAAGGGAAAATTCGGAAAATTTAATTCCCATATGTTCTACAATTACACATTGACAAGTGTTGTTAGTCCATTTGATGTTTGCGCTAGCGAAATTGATCTTTGTTCGAAACTGGAAATGGATTTTAATGTGATGAAACGCACTCCTATATCTTCTTCTATCTATATAAAAAAAAAGATCGCCGGATGTGTTGATAAGAGCAGAACTCGAGGAAGGAATTGTCCGATTTAGGGCTGTCTTTATTCTATCATATTTTCTGTATAAAACATTTATATTTATTCCATGTAACGGAGAAACATGTTGTTTGCAAGTGGTTGAAAAATCTTGAACGAGAATTGTGTCTGAAAATAATCTGATATTATAGTGATGAGTTTTGGTAGAAATACTAGGAATTTTATAGTAAAAGGTAAATTAAACGGGGTCGATTGAAAGATCAATCAATGAACAGTTCTGCGATTAGACCCATGAACTTGCTCATAGTAAGAAAACGTGAATGTTTGAAGGTATTGATAATAAAAAACAAATTTTGGGCAGGACGAAGTTTGCCGGGTCAGCTAGTAAAAAATAAAAAACAATGAAACTTTTGGAAAAGTTCGCCTGGTTCGCTGTTTGTATATATTTTTCTTTGCGCTGGCCATGGAGATTTAAATGAGAGCGTGATATTTGGTAATGGATTTCCAACTACACTTGTCGTGGTATAATACAAATAGTTATTGGACGAAATTAAAAGTTTAAGTGTTTGGCGTTTCTAACAATTTGTATGAACTGCATTTCATTCCGAAAATAATCGTATTTTCGATGCTTATGATTCAAACCAGGACCTGATTATGTGTAAATTTATAACATGTAAAATTTATAGAACTAACATCAGAATTGATTCTTAATAATGTCTTCACATTAAATAAATATACACATCTCAAAAACTTTGTATGTCAATTGTATGAACTTTTTTATTTCATTTCTTTGACAAGGTCTTATAATTATGAACAGAGCCCCATATATAAAAATTGAAATATCTTCCATATTCGTTTCATATTCCCAACATGGTTAGTACAATCTGCATTTATGGTTAAATATCACGCGAGAGCGTGAATTGGTGATTCAGCTCGCAGCACGCTCAAACCTTAAAAAAAACTGCTGACCAAACGCAAACGAATGAGCAGGTGATAAACAAACAGGAAAATTGAAAAACAGTTATTTGCACCAATGTTCTGCAGCTTCCGATGCACCTATTTACATATCGGATTCCCGAACTCCACGCACCACAACCTCCATCCTTACCCATCATTTAGTTGGCACATTAACTGGCGACGAACGAGAAACCCAAACAGTAACGGTTTAGATAAAGTCCGGGATTGTACGAGGCCCTAATGGAGTGCTGTAAATGCTGCACAAACGATTTAAGAGGCACTTCCCGCGGTAAAATATACTACGCGAACGCGTTAATTAATACGAAGTTTTATGGTTCGCTCGCGAGAGCAGCGCGAGGACGTGTTGATTGGACTTGGCAAAAAGCAATACCTCGTTTCGAGAGGAGATGTAATCGGCTGAGCTTTAATGTCAATTCCCACGCGCCGCTATCTCAATCTAAATGCAACGAAAAGCGTTTTTTCTGTTTTTTTTTTGTGGGGGAGAGAATGTTTAAATGTTCTTGTTAAGTGAAGTTCACTAATGTATCCCATTATCTTCTCTTTCTTTCGCAGGTATGTTCGATCCAAAATATGCTGAGTGAGTATTGAAAGTACATTTAGAGAATGCTAGAACATTGCAATCATCGAGGATCTCCGAAACGGCGTCACGCGATTGTCGAACGTGTTTGTTGTACGTGTAGCAACAACTCAATAAAAGTGTTACGTGCATTCCACCGTCTGCACTCGTTTGACACCTGACAGCTCCAATAATTTTCGGCATGTTAATTTTATGTGGGAATGTCGAAGCCCTTGGCTTCGACTTCAACCAAACCGACAATCGATTTGTGGTAAATGAAGCTATTAACACTTAATATTGTGAGAACGCTCAACTATTAAAACAATCAATCCATTTTGGGTAAACGACCCGATGAAGGCAATTGGTTTTTCACCTCTGCTACCCATAATAATAATAATCATCATTCGTTTCCTTTCGGTCCGATTGAAGTAGACATTAAATATAGTTTGAAATCGGTATCACATTGGAAGCCGTACCGAATCCGGGACGCGTCTGGTTGGCGCTCGAAATCAAATTAGTACCCATTTCCCCGCACACACACACACACACACACCCTGATTCTAAATCCTGTTGGCGTTCGTTCTGGCACCCAACCCGTCTTCTTCCCGGCTACCGGTTCTGAATGAAGCCATAAACGTTTAATTCTGCTAACAACCGTACGAGAGATGGCAATTCCAGAAGGCGACAACTAGCGTCACAAACAAATGTGCGCGTTAATGAGATGCGTATTCCCATCGGCTACCGGTGGACTCTTCCTT